>NW_026878619.1:0-242843 GCF_032173495.1 Musca vetustissima | reverse complement strand
CTGAATCTTTAAATAAAGTAGGCAGAAAAATTTTGAAACAAAGTTATAAAGATTTAGCCAGTCATTTAGATTAAGGAGTTTGGAGAAATTCTTTATAGCTTTCTAAATACTGAAGAATATATATCAAGTATAGGCAATAAATATTCTTCGATATTCAGAAAATTCTGCTCAATAGAAAAATAATATATATGAATCTGTTCTATTCATCATTATTTGAATTTGTATTTATTACAAAAGAAAAAAAAACATATGAATTATCCCTCACACACTTCAGAGTATAAAAGTTATCTTGTGACTTATAATCGTTGTCATAACTAATACACCAACACTTCCGAATATCAGCTAAATTTCTAGCGTAAATTTATAAAAACTTTAGCCATTCTTCGTAGGTTTGTGAGAAATTTGCACAAAAGTGGCAATTCCTCATAACTTTATAAGAAATATAAACAGTTCGTATTCAGAAAATCTGATCAATATTTTACAAAAGAAAAATAATATATATAGTGAATTTGATCTCTTTAAAATTAATTGAAGTTGTATTCCTATTTGAAATTTTAATCAACAAAATAACAAAACATATTACATACTCCTGACGTACTTTGGAGTCAATAAAACAAAGCTGGAGCGTATATGTGTTGTCATAATTAATACGCCAACATGTCCAAATATATTTTATATATATTTTTAATTATTCTGCTCAATATTTCATGATAGAAAAAAATGTATAAAATGAATCTGAACTCTTTAATATTAATTGAAGTTGTATTCTCAATCCAAATCTAAATCTAGAAATGAACAAAACATTTGAAATACTCCTAACACACATCAGTGTTTTTTAAGTTATGTTGTGGCGTATACGTGTTGTCATAACTTAAAATATATTGTTAATTATTCAGAAAAAAAAAATAGAAAATAGAAAAACCAGTAAGGAAAGTAGTAAAGTCGGACTGGGCCGACTATATGATACCCTTCACCACTTTGGATATATTCAGACGTCGATTTTTCGAAGGAATGAAATTGAACGAACTTAAATATTTGATCTTTATCTATATCTGAACAGACTAAAATTATTCCCTACATGTCATTCTGCAACCTATGCTATATTTTGTAAACCGATGTAAAACATACTTGACACACGCTTTTCGGTATGCTGCACTGTTTATAGTTTAATCTCAATCAGACACTCATTGATTATTTAATGTACAATTAACATGAATAAGTCGAAATTATATATGGAAGCTATGCTATATCTATATCTGAAGCGATTTCAAGGTAACTTATCAGAGATTAATTTATATTAACTTCAGTACGTTTTGTCAATCGGCCTAGCTATAGATATTTAGTGCACCATTTACCTAAAACCGGACGAAACTATATATGGGAGCTATATCTAAATCTGAACCGATTTTCACGAAACTTAGCATACATCATTCTAGACTTCATTCGTGCAAATCGAAAGAATTTGAGGAACTTAGGTGCACCATTTACCAAAAATCGGTCGAATATATATAGGAGCTATATCTAAATCTGAACCGATTTTCACAAAACTTAGCACACGTCTTTCTAGACTTAATTCAGTACGCTACACCGAAATCGAACGATTTTCAGGGACTTTGGAGCACCATTTACCTAAAATCGGGCGAAACTATATATGGGAGCTATATCTAAATCTTAACCGATTTTCACGAAACTTGGCACACATCATTCTAGACATAATTCAGTTCGCTATGCAAAAATTCGTGCAAATCAAAAGATTTTCAGGGACTTTGGTGCACCATTTACAAAAAATCGGGCGAAACTATATATAGGAGCTATATCTAAATCTGATCCGATTTTCCCGAAACCTGGCACACATCATTCTAGATCTTATTCATTACGCTATGCAAAAATTCGTGCAAATCGAATGGTTTTCAGGGACTTTGGTGCACCATTTACAAAAAATCGGGCGAAACTATATATGGGAGCTATATCTAAATCTTAACCGATTTTCACGGAACTTGGCACACATCATTCTAGACATAATTAAGTACGCTATGCCAAAATTCGTGCAAATCGAAAGATTTTCAGGGTCTTTGGTGCACCATTTACAAAAAATCGGGCGAAACTATATATGGGAGCTATATCTAAATCTGAACCGATTTGCACGAAACTTATCACACGTCATTCTACACTTAATTCAGTACGCTACGCCAACATTCGTCCAAATCTAATGATTTTCAGGGTCTTTGGTGCACCATTTACCTAAAATCGGACGAAAATATATATGGGTTCGTCCTTGGGCCAAACAAATGGGCTGTGCCAAATTTCATCCAATTCGTATCATAAATGCGACCTGTACTTTGCTTACAAAAATACATGGACGGACGGACATGCATAGATCGACTCAGAAAGTGATTCTATGCATATTCTCAAAAGGAACCATGGGTCTATCTCGATTATTTTTGCCAGTTACAAACATATGCACAAAGACATAATACCCTGTACCACAGTGTGGTGAAGGGTATAGATACAAAGTTCTTCAGAAAAAAAATTTGCTCAGTATGCCACGATAGAAAAAATAATATATAAAATGAATTTGATATCTTCACCATTATTAACATTTTTATTAGAATTTAAAAACTAAAATTTACGAAAGAACAACATATATGAACTACTCCCGAAATACTATATAGCTTATAGAGTCATTCTAGGTCGTATAAGTGTTGTCATAACTTATACGGCAACACGTCCGAACTTCTTAATATTTTATTAGCTATGCAGATTAATTTATAACAAACAATTTTATAGACGTGAGTTATTTCCCTTAGGTTTGTGAGAAATTTGCACTTAAGCAGTGTTTCGTCAGCATTTAATAAATGCTGAGGTTTTTTTCACAGTCGACGGATTTTGGAAATTTTTAATGTTTCGTTTCTTCTAAACACGGAAGTCGAAATTCCATAGGGGTACAGAAATTTTTCTACAACGTGTTGTTGAATAATTCAGTAACTAGAAAAAACGTATCCTACTCAGATTTTTAACTAGCCAAGAATACACTATCTGAGATCTTAAATATAATAAGAAAAAGTAATTATATGGCGTATGAGTGTTGTCATAACTCATACGCCCACCGATCAGCAATTAGTGTACGTTGCAATGGAATCCATTTTAAAAATACGACTTTAAAAAAGAAGCATATTCTTGATCAGTCGATCATCATCTGCTACAAATTCATTCCGTTACAATTATTTCAAAGAAAAAAAATTGCGGATCTGTGAGCGTATGAGTTATGACAACATTCATACGCCATATATCTCCTTGGAACATTCTGAAATACTATTTGAAATTAAATCTCATACCTCCACCAATAAACCGACATTGGCTATATTCAACAGATGAATCCCAACAGACGCATTTTTAAAGAACCAGTAAAATGAAATTGGATCCATAAACATGTCATTGTGCAACCTATACTTA
Source organism: Musca vetustissima (assembly GCF_032173495.1). Taxonomy (NCBI): domain Eukaryota; kingdom Metazoa; phylum Arthropoda; class Insecta; order Diptera; family Muscidae; genus Musca; species Musca vetustissima. The sequence continues at coordinate 239,390 of NW_026878619.1, read as the reverse complement.
ATTTTTCATTTGGTCAGGTATAGAAGCTATATCTAAATCTGAACCGATTTTCACGAAACTTAACACACATCGTTCTAGACCTAATTCAGTACACTATACCAAATTTCGTGCAAATCGGAAGATATATAGGGACTTTGGTACACCATTTACATTAAATCGGACGAAAATATATACGGGAGCTATATCTAAATCTGGACCGATTTTCAGGAAACTTGGCAGACATCATTTTAGACTCAATTCAGTACGTTGTGCTAAATTTCGTGCCAATCGAAAGATATATAGGGACTTTGGTGCACCATTTACCTTAAATCGGACGAAAATATGTATGGGATCTACATCTAAATCTGGACCGATTTTCAGGGAACTTAACACACATCATTTTAGACCTTATTCATTATGCTATGCCAAATTTCGTGCAAATCGAAAGATATATGGGACTTTGGTACACCATTTACATTAAATCGGACGATAATATATATGGGAGCTATAGCTAAATCTGAACCGATTTTTCCCAATTTCAATAGGGTTCGTCCTTGGGCTTAAATGCGACCTGTACTTTGTTTACATATTAACATGGACAGACAGACGGACGGATGGGCATGCATAAATCGACTCAGAAAGTGATTCTATGCATATTCTCAAAACGAACCATGGGTATATCTTGATTCCTTTTGCCTGTTACAAACATGTACACAAAGGCATAATACCCTCTACCACAGTGTGGTGAAGGGTATAAAAATGGTTTATGTTCAAATATCTAAAATATATGAACTTTCAACCCGTTTATAGATAGGGTCGTCTATATTTAGGACTACTAATTTCCACAATTTGCATTTAAGGCATTCTCCTCATAGCACGTCGATAAATCATCCTTCAGCTCGTTCATAGAGACTCAAAAGCTTGATGTCCGTCCATAGGTACTGTCCTCAGCTCATCTACAAAATTCCCGTGATAAAAATCGTCAATAAAGACGACCTACATATAGCTTGTATATGGAGATTAATTCCAATACATTTATGAAGCCTCTAACTGAAAATCACCTGTAAATACTAATTAACAAACTCTTGAGACCTACTCTTTCAAGCTCGTCTGTGAAAGACTCTCTTAGTCTAAGAAAGGAACCATGTCTTCAGTTCATCAATTATTTAAGGTCATATTTTCCCTTCAACTGGTTTATAAAATTCTCCAGTCAGCTTGTCCATGAAGGATAGTCTTTAGCTTGCCTATAGAGACTGAATTCAGTTCGTATACAGAGGACTCTCTGTCTTCAATAACTCAAGTAATCATTGGTGGTGTATGATTGTTGGCATAACGAATGCGTCACTACTACTAATGGGATAAATTGTTACTTACAAACATACAATATTATTATTATTATTATTTTGTTTTTGCAAAATAGTCAGACTGAATCCCAGTTTGTTGTTTTTATAAAAAACAACTATTTATTAGTGGGGAATGTATGGCATTGTTTGCCGAGGGGTGAGGCAGGGAAGACTATAGTTTCGGATCACGCCACTGATCCTCATCAGTTCCCTTGGTTTTTTGGTGGGATATTCTCCCCAGAAGCTATTTCTTCTATACAAAAAACCTTTCATACCCAGTCAGCTTGTCCATGAAGGATAGTCTTTAGCTTGCCTATAGAGACTGAATTCAGTTCGTATACAGAGGACTCTCTGCCTTCAATAACTCAAGTAGTCCTTGGTGGTGTATGATTGTTGGCATAACGAATGCGTCACTACCACTTATGAGATAAATTGTTACTTACAAACATACAATATTATTATTATTATTATTTTATTTCTTGTCAGCACCAATTTTTCATGTTAATTTTTAGATTTTAATTGGTATCCATACATCTTTTGTGCTTCATTTACATATATACTTTTTTACTTTATATAAATGAGTAATAAGAACCTTCCCGAAAAACCAAAACAGTAAATGTTCATTTTTACCACAATACTAATTAACCATAGTGGAATAAGATAACGAAATTAAATTTTACATCATCAAATTTGCATTTGTCCTTGTCTACAACGGGGGATAGAATATGCACCACAAAAACGAAAGGTAGAGAGGAAGAAAAAAAACCAAATTATCAACTCAACCAAAACTAAAAATGACAGCATAATTTAAATTTGAGAGACAAAAAATAAATTTTTGCTGATTTAGAGATTTACTAGAATATCACACTTTACAGTCTTACAGCCACACAATATTCTCACTTCCTAATTCATAGTGTGTGTGTGTGAGTGCATATCTGTGGCTGTGTATGTGAAACATGTTCAACTGACACTGTGACAAAACCACAACAGACAAGTAAGAACAACTACAGCCAAACTGGCAACAGTTAAACAAAATGGCATCATGAACAACAGGAGCAGCAGCATCAGCAGCACTACATTGGGAAGAGATTTAAGAACCCGACATGCACACAGTTGAAGATATACGACCGAACTGATGGCGAGGATGATGATGATGACGACAACAACAACAATGGTGATGATGATAATGGTGGTGCCAGCTGTTTTAGGGTTTGTCAACACAACACAAAATGTATATGCTCGTACTCTCTCACTGACGTTGCTGTATGTGTGTAAACAAACATACACACACACACACACCGACATATGACAAAGATGTATCGTTAGTTGAATTATGGTGGAGTAATAAAAAAAAACAAAACTAATTTTTAGAATAATTAAAAATGCAACAATAGTTCGTATTTACTATTCATTATTGATTCGAATGATATCATGCTGGAAAATTAGAAAGACATACGAATACAACTAATTTTAATTCAATGACCTAGCCACATTTTCGCCATTTTGGAATATTGAGTTCAAGGTGGGTTAAAAATTCATTTATGGGCATTTAATACAGGTTCATGTTATGGCGTTATTCCGCCACAGCAGTCCCTAAACACCGAATTCTGTTCATTTACTCCATTTTCTTCCATTAGACCCACACCAGTACATCCAGGATTCGTCGCCTGTGACGAGCTAGTAAAAGCGTTCTGAGGCTAATTTTAATTCAAGGACCTAGCCGCATTTTCGACAGCAATTGTTGTAATTTGACATATGGAGTTCAATGGGGGTAAAAATTACATGGGCTATTTAATACAGATCCATGTTATGTCATTATTCCGATACAGCGATGTCTTGCTCCAAAATCTTTACTTTCATCTTATTTATGCAGACTCTCTCAATCTCAGCTATAAAATCTCATCATCAACTAACCCGATATATAATTATTTATTCCTTTAAATCTTCCATAGAAGCCCCCTTCAGCTTGTCCATATAGAGACTCCCTTCAGCTCGTCCATATAGAGACTCTCATCAGCTTGTCTATGGATAATCCATTAAGATCGTCAATAGAGACTGTCTTCACCTCACCTATGGAAATTCCCTTCATCTTATCTGTAGAGATTACCTTCAGCTCGTCTAAAGAGATTCTCTTTAACTCGCCTATTAGAGAATTTCCTTAGCAAAATATAGAAATTAATCATGAGAAGTATATGAAGAAGAATGAAAACATTCAAATTAATAACAGAAATCACTCATACGTGTAAGAAAAAATTATATTTTTTCTGAATAGGATTTCTGCCTTCAGCTCGTCTATGCAGCCTGCCTTTAACTCGTCTATAGAGGCAGCCTTCAGTTCGTCTATAGAAACCCTCTCACTCATACGCTGTAAGAAAAAATTCTATTTTTTTCAGAATCAGAATAGGATTTCTGCCTTCAGCTCGTCTATGGAGACTGCCTTCAACTCGTCTATAGAGACAGCCTTCAGTTCGTCTATAGAAACCCTTTCAGCTCGTCACGAATAGTGACGCTCTAAAATCTCATTCAGTTTATAAGAATTTAAATAGGATTCCCAGCCTTCAGTTCACATATAGAAACTCTGTTCGGTCCGTCTATAGAGACTCACTTCATCCCGTTTATAAGACCACCTTAAACTCCCGTCTTTAGAGAAAAGCCTTCACTTTGTCTATAGAAGCTTTCTTCAGCTCGTCACGAATAGTGGCGTATACGTAATGTCAATACTCATACGCTCTAAAGTACCATTCGATTTATCAGAATGTGAATAGAATTCCCAGCCTTCAGGTCATCTATAGAAACTATCTTCAGCTTCTTTATAAAGACTCACTTCATCAGATTTATAAAGATTACCTTAAGCTCTCGTCTATAGAGACAGCCTTCACTTCGTCTATAGAAACCATTTCAGCTCGTCACGAATAGTGGCGTATAAGTAGTGACAACACTCATACGCTCTAAAAAGTCATTCGGTTTATATGAAATTGAATAGGATTCCCAGCCTTCAGTTTGCATATAGAAACTCTCTTCAGCTCGTCTATAGAGATTTACTTCATGCCGTTTCTAAGACCACCTTAAGTTCCCATCTTTAGAGAAAGCCTTCAGTTTGTCTATAGAAGCTTTCTTCAGCTCGTCCCAAATAGTGGCGTGCAACACTCATACGCTCTAAATTAACATTCGATTTATTACAATTTGAATAGAATTCCCAGCCTTCAGGTCATCTATACAAACTCTCTGCAACTCCTTTTTAGAGACTCACTTCATCACACGAATAAAGACGCATACGTTATGACAACACTCATACGCTCTAAAAAGCCATTCGGTTTATCAGCATTTGAATAAAATTCCCAGCCTACAGGTCATCTATAGAAACTCCCTTCAGTTCGTCTATAGAGACTCACTTCATCCCTTTTATAACACCACATTAAGCTGCCGTCTTTAGAGAAAGCCTTCAGTTTGTCTATATAAGCTCTCTTCAGCTCGCCACGAATCGTGGCGTATACGTAATGACAACACTCATACGCTCTAAAGTACCATTCGATTAATCAGAATTTGAATAGAATTCCCAGCCTTCAGGTCATCTATAGAAACTCTCTTCAGCTTGTTTATAGGAGCTCATCACATTTATAAAGATTACCTTAAGCTCTTGTCTATAGAGACAGCCTTCAGTTCGTCCATAGAAAACCTTTCAGCTCGCCACGAATAGTAGCCCATACATAATGACAACACTCATACTCTCTGAAGTACCATTCGATTTATCACAATTTGAATAGAATTCCCAGCCTTCAGGTCATTTATACAAACTCTCTGCAGCTCATTTTTAGAGACTCACTTCATCACATTTATAAAGATTACTTTAAGCTCTCGCCTATAGACACAGCCTTCAGTAGGTCTATAGAAACCCTCTCTGCTCGTCACGAATAGTGACGCATACGTTATGACAACACTCATACGCTCTAAAACGCCATTCGGTTTATCAGAATTTGAATAAAATTCCCAGCCTTCAGGTCATCTATAGAAACTCTCTTCAGCTCGTTTATAAAGACTATCTTATGCACGTCTATAAGTTTGACTATAGAAATCCCTTTTCAACTCATCAATAGAGACTGCCTCCAGCTCACCTATAGAGCCGCCTTCAGAGCGTCTTTAGGGACTACCTTCTGAGCGTCTTTAGATACGCCCTTCAGCTCGTCTATAGAAACTCCCTTCAGCTTGTCAATAAAGACTTGCAACAGCTCTTTTATAGAGACTCCCTGGCTACCTCCACTTTGTCGATAAAGACTCCTTTCAGTTTGATTAAGAAGTTTAAAAATGACAAAATGTTTCCAAAACATTGTCAAACTAGAAAAAATATCCGACAACTTCTTTTAACTGTCACTTAAGAGAATTTCTTTCTCAAAACTGATAGACCATTAAAGTGGAAATGCAAAAACAGAAAATATCCTTAGAAATTATTTGCAGTGGTAGACAGTTGGTTGGCTGGTTGCATTTTTTTTATGTTGCAAAAACCCACAGACAAGTACGAGAGTAAGTTTTTATTTTGAAAATATTTTCTTTTTTGTCATTTTTTTTGGGAGGGTTTGTTTTGTTAGTATGCATAAATGTGATTTGTTGTCTGGAAAATAGAAAATGGCTACAATAACAACAAAAACAGAAATGTTGTAAATTTGATTTTTTACTTTTTAATACGACTTTTAAACAAAACTTATAACTAAATTTTATGTCCTTAAGTTGCCCTTTTAAAGCATTTTTCAGTTCCAGTATGAATATTATATTATACAACGTGCATACTTTTAGGCTTTATGTGAAATCAAGTGGTATTTACAAAAATCTGATGACATATTAAAAACATGAAAATATTTGACATTTCAAAAAATCAACATACATAATTGAAAATTCGAATAGAATAAACCACCTCAGCTCTTTCATCTTTTCAAGTCTTCATTGCAGTTGTCATATTTATTTGCTACCTTAAACATTAACAGCAGCAGCAAACAAAAAGAGTGCAACAAAAACTTTGCATTTATCACAATGCCAACTGCAAAGTTTCACAACAAAATTTGGCCTGCAACGTAGAGTCTTCGACTATGTAAATAAACAAATAAAAGTTTCAGTTTTTCCTTTTCAAAAGTTTTGCCCAGTTTTTTTGCATATTTTGTTTTTCTTTCCTTTTTTATTTCTTGTTGGAACAAAAAACAAAAAAAGAAAAGTAATTTCTAACTAGATTGCATGCTTTTTTCTACTTGGTTGCATTGAGCATCTAGCAGCTACCTCTTAATGTCATATGAAAAACAAAACGCACACACAGACTCAAAGCTCGAGAAGAAATACTTCAAATGGAAGTAATGTTTGTGGAGAAGAAGAAAATGAAACGACAAATAAATCTTCAAAAAATTTATTGTTGATTTAAAAATGCTATTTTTAGCAGAAAATTTATTTATTTATTTTTTTTTTTTTGGATATGAAATTGAAACTGTAAAAAAATAGATTTTAACAATATCTATGGGAAGAATCAATTCTCAGTAGAAATTTTTTTATATATTTTAAATTCGTAGTTCATAGTGACGATTGAAATTCCAATACCTATTTTTCAAAATTGGTGGCGTATAAGTTATGACATTAATTATATGTCAGGGTTACCCTAGGTTGTCAGAAGGAAGCCATTTGTGGTTGGATTGAATGTGGAATCTCCTAGATGTTTATTTATAAACGATCTGAAGATGGCCTCTATAGACAAGCTCCTCCTTATATAGAACTGAAGGAGCTCAAGAGTAGTACAATCATCGTTGGCGGTGTATAAATTGTAACATTCACTATACGCTTGTGATTCCAACTCACTAGATTTTAATGGGAAATCAAATTTTGAATTCTCAGTTCAAACATTCAAACACCACAGTTTGGTACATGGTATTATGTCTTTGTGCATATGTTTGTAACAGCAAAAGGAATCGAGATAGACCCATGGTTCCATACTTATGTATGTAAAATTTTGACCCAAGATAGACCCATGGTTCCATACTTATGTATGCAAAATTTTGTTGGAATCGGTTCAGATTTATATATATATCTCCCATATATAGTTTCGGCCGATTTTATGTGAATGATGCACCAAACAACCAATATTTGCACAGAGTACTGAATTAGGTCCAGACTGATGTCAGCGAAGTTTTGTCAAAATCGGTTCAGATTTAGATATAGCTCCCATATACACGTTCGTCCGATTTTTTGTGAATGATGCACCAAACTGACAATATTTGTCCGATTGATACAGAATTTTGCACGGAGTACTGAATTAGGTCCAGATTGATGTCTGCGAAGTTTTTTTTTTTTTAAATCGGTTCAGATTTAGGTGTAGCTCCCTTATATAGTTTCGTCCGATTATTTGTGAATGATACACCAAACTCCCAATATTTCTCCGATTGAGCAAAATTTTCCAAAACGAATGAAATCGAGGAAAAAAATGATGTGTGCTAAGGTTTGTTGAAATCGGTTCAGATGTTTATATAGGTCTTAAATATATTTCCGTTCTATTTTATGTAAATGGTTCACCGAAGAACCTATGTTTGTTCGATTTGCACGAAATTTGGCAGAGGGTATTAAATTCAATATAGGGTGATAACAAAAAACAAATGGTGTATGCAACGGTTGCTCAATTAGGTCCATATGTTTATATATAGCTCCCATACATAATTTTACTCGATTTCATACAAATGGAACACCAAAGAATCCAAGACTGTCCGTTTGAATGTTTTTTTTTTTTCAATTGGTTCAAATATCTATCTAGATAACACATTTAATTTCGCCTGATTCCATCTCAATGGTCTTTCAAAGATTCTATGTCTGTTCTATCACAGGATATTGTAGATATTAACATCTCTTGTATGTACCCAAAGAGGTGAAGGGTATCATATAGTCGGTCCCGTCCGACTTTTGATCTTTCCTTACTGGTTTTAATTTAAATGCCTTAGTCGTAGAAGTTCCTATGCCTATTTACCAAAATTGGCGGCGTATAAGTTTTGTCACAATTATACGTCAGGGTTCCCTAAGGTAGCCTGAAGATAGTTTCTTATGGATGGGTTGAATGTAGCATCTCATAGGTCAAAAGATGGGATTCTTTGTAAATGATCCGAAGGGAATCCCTATAGACGTGCTAGGTGATTTCTTATATTCAAGCTGGATGAACTCAAGAGTAATAAAATTATACATGTTGATGTATAAGTTGTGACATTAATTATAAGCTTGGATTGCCTGCTCACTAGAATTCACTATCAGAAACGTTAAGGTGTCATTTAATAGATACACTTTATTGAAGTCCCAAAAAGTTGTGTGAAATTCAGTACAGATCCCATTTTTGGAAACTTCTTTCCCCTTTAAGAAAATAACGTTGTTATAAATAATCCATAGTGACATATGAATTCTGAGATCAATTATACTCCTAGATTTCCAACTCATATTTTTACTCATATAATGTATTGGAAATATTTTTGCCAGAAAGAAAGAAATTATTGTTTCAAGATCCGTATACAAGTACAAATTTATAAATAATCCATTGTGGCGTATTAGTTGTGACATCACTTATACGCTTAGATTCCGTACCCATAAATGTATATAATATAGTGGTATTGTTTTTGCCGCATTTTCTAGGTTACCGTTTGAAATTTCCAGATATCAAAAATATCTCCTCTTAGAGTTTTATCAATATAAGTCCTTTCAAGAAATACGTGTTAGCCCCAATGATATAACTTCAATTTTTTTATTTATTAACTTTTTTCTCCCTATGATGGAGGATATGAAAGTTCGACATTACGGAATCTATAAAAATCCATGCATGTAGAGCCATAAACTTTTCTTGTACAATAGTCCATAGTGGCGTATACATTGTGACACCAGTCATACGCATAAAATCCCCGGCAGGAAAGGCCAGGATAGTTTAGAGTTTATAGACAAGTTCTTGGTAAAGAAAATGTTCTATATATGGAATATTTAATCTTTATGTTGGAGCGTATACAATTAAATTGAGGATATTCATTGTGTTTTACCAATTTTTGTGAATCTTAAAAAAAAATCGATAAATGTAGAGCCATAAACTTGTTTTGCACAATAAGTAATCCATTGTGGCGTATACATTGTGACGTCAGTAATACGTCACATAAGTAAGATGTATAAGGTTTATGAGGAGACCATAACACATTCCAAGAAGCCTATGATATTTTGGCTTATTAGAATGTGTTATGGTCATGATACAGCCAACAGCCAATATGTTACTCACATAAAAAACCCCAATATGATCTAAAAGATGAAATAGAAACAAGGTGAATTAATTTTAAGATGGCTCTTCATGATGTTCTGGTCAAGTACGAACCTTGCAAATTGTAATAATTTCGTAAAGAAAATAACTGGCACATAGTGTAACTTCTTTCGAAGGTTTCAAAAAACCCATGAATGTAAAGCCATTAACATTTTCCGTACAATAATTCATTGTGGCGTATACTTTATGACGTCAGATATAAGCATAGTATCCCAGGTCACATAAGTGAGATGTCTATGAAGCAGAGATATCATAACACAGCCACTATGTCCGGAAAATACTACCAGGAGCTAAGAGAAGAACTAAAGAACTGGTTGGCTCTTAAAAAAATTGATCTTTGGTTGCAATTTGTTTATGATGTTCTGGTAGGATACCAATCACTTTCCATCACTTTGCAAAGAAAATAACTTTGGGACATTGATATGGTAACTTTGTATAACAGGTACCTATATTGCAAATTCTTTCGAAGGTTTGCAAACCCATGAATGTGAAGCAATTAACCTTTTCTGTACAATAATCCATTGTGGCGTATACTTTGTGAAGTCAGTTATACGCATAGTATCACATAAGTGAGATGTAAAAAAAAAACGTTGAGTCGATTATATGATAGCCTTGTTTAATCATGTACCTATATTGCAATACTTTTGAATGAATCTTCCACACTCTGCGAACTTGGAACATCAAGTTGCAACCACTTAGTTAGGCAAAAGTTGTTAGGTAGTTCAAAATATCTAATTAGTGGAGTAATCTATGTATATATATATATATATATATATGATTAATCCCCATGTGTAAAACATAGACCTATATTAATTTTTATGAGAATTTCATTACATGTTTACAAATTTATATGTTTATTTATAGCACTGAGGAAAAGACTGCTTGAACATTGAAAATACCTTTAAATTAGAGGTATGTTCAATTGGCGTGAGAAGAGGTTATAACATTCTATAAACAGTATTTACATGAAGACATGCAGTCCATGAGGACAGCATGTTAATTGTTTGTGTATATGTTGCCACTGTCTGTGGCCAGGTTTTTCCTTGCCACTTGCGGTTATCGCTGTTGCTTATTTTATTTTGGATTACCAGCCCGGACGTGCGTCGAACTGGGAGAGGCTTCGGTCTCGAGCCAGAGCGAAGGTTTTCCGTACTGCGAAGGTCAGGTACCCCTGGATCTGTCGATCCAGCCTGACAGTTGGTGTGGCCCCCTGGGGAGCTTCGCGGGGTTTGTGGTTTCGCCCCTCACCAAGGGGGAGAGTGTGCCATCTGCATGCTCTCCGATTGGTACAGCACTTCGGTGCTGGGGCGCTGGTGGGCGCTTTTTCCACCTCCACATAAAACTCTTCAAGATACTGTGAAGGGTATGTCTTAAAGGGATCTGTATGGAATATTATCTGCTACGAGATATTTTATTCTCTAAGAACCTATAAAAATCGAAAATGCCTACTTCGGTTCAGAAAATATTGACCAATATTCAAAATCCGATATAACAAATTTCAATCACTTTGTTTGGAAAATACGGATTGGTACTTAAAAGGACATAAAATGAGACACATGAAAGGAAAGGACTTTCACCAAAACATGACTCTCTATAACGCATTATTTTGAGCAGATTTTTTATCCTACAAGCTTTTGAAATGACAAATTACAAATAACTTGCCTTCAAAATATGACTTACCTATTACAATTACTTAAAATCTGTCGGTAAAATGGTACATGACTGCTATATTAAAATATGGACCCCTGTTATCAACCAGATGTAACAAATTACAATCACTTTTGTCGGAAAATTCGACCAGTTTCTTCCAAATATATAAAATTAGTCGCTGGGTCAGCAGTATAGAGCCTATGCCAAAACATGAACCTAACGTTTTTTTCTTTTTTGGAACTGATTTTTTACCCTCGGTGAAACCGAAATTACACATGCCTACTATATTAAAATATGGACCTCTGTTAGGAACCCAATGTACCAAATTAAAACCACTTCTATCGAAAAATTCGACCAGGTTCTTCAAAAAACATAAAATAATTCATTGGAACTGATTTTTTGCCCCCGATGAACCGACCGAAGCAAAAAATCTATCGATAGTGTTGGTGTTCGAAGGCGAGCCAAATCCAAAAAATGTTGTAGGTGGATGAAGTCATTCAGAAAAAAACCTAGGATGGTCAATTCTGTACACAATTTGAACGTCTAAAATTGTCCGAGAAATTTGATATACGAAAAAGAAAAGTCGATGTCGAGATTATTAAATTTGACATAGGGAGCCCTCACACATTAGTTCAAACCCTCAGCTTTTTGGCCGGTCAAAAGAGAAATTGATGTAATCATCTGCCGTATAGTTCTGACATGATACATATAGACTTCCATGACAATTGTCTATTCCAAATCCTCGATGAATGTGTCCGATTTTGCATACTACAAGAATATACGTATATTATCCGTTAAATATTTCGTATTTCTGTGAGGGGACTAAGAAATATTACCAAGTCTTCTATAATAGTGATGGCATCATCACGAACAAAAACAAATACAATATCACGTGGTCTAATACTAAAAATAAAAAATAAATATGTTAATATTCTGCTTGAGAAATTAGCTGTAACGATGATAGCTTTGATATTTAATTAAATAATGTTGATGATGACCAGCTCAATTAGATGAATGGGACCCATGTACCCAAGAGCAGAAAAAAAACAAAATAAAATAAATAAATCAACCATTTGCAGAAAACATACACATACATATATATTATACATATATATAATTTATTTCTCTATATATTTTCAAAATCACAAAATATAAGAAAATTTAAGAAGAAAATGCAGAATTTGAAAATAGAAAATCAAAAGAAAACTGCAAACGTTCCCTAACTCAATTTAAATAATATTATTGCAGTCCCCAAAAAAAGAAACAAATACAGAAAATCAACAACCCAATGGGTATCTCCCAAAAACTAAAAGCACTGAAAGCACTTTGCTCTAGCTCGAAACTATTTTGGATTTGGTTAAGGCACGCCAAACAGGCAAGGTACCAACAACTAAAAATAGAGCACAAAAATCTAAAAATGTCGACATCGTTGTTGCCGTTGTTCTTCTTGTTCTTGTTGTTGGTGTTGTGGTCCGTCTGCGGCAAATGTGACCAGCATTGATGGCGTATATTTTGAATTTATTTTTAAATTCAAACAAGTGTCGCAAACGCGTGCAATTTTTTTCGTAGGCCCCGAACCACCCTCACCTCTGCCCACCACTTTTGGGATGCCTTAAATATTCCCCACTATTTCCCCATTTTGATTATGGCCTAAGGAGCCAACAACAAAAAAGTGGTGGCCTATAATCAACACCCCGACCAAACACCCTCCCTACACCTTTTGTCAATTTGCCTTGCTTGTGACATATTGTCCCAAAATCAAATAGAAAACATGTAGCTCGTGTAAAATATTAATGAGCAGAAACAGGAGGGGGAGAGAGAGGGAGGGATGGAGAATACAGAAAAATCTATTTGGTACGAAAACGACATGTCACCCTTTGTTTTGTTTGTTCTTCTCTCTAATTTGGGGATAACACCAGCACCCAAGCAGCCAAAACAAATGACGGCATTTGTTCACAAGACACACAAATGTTCTGCTTGGTGTCTCTGTCGGCATTTATTTTTAGTTATCGTCATTCCTGGCAAAATTTACGATTTATTTTCTATATTCTATGATGTTTTTTCTATTTTCAATTCCCAAGCCAAGAATTGTCAATTGAAATCGAAATGAAAAATGGTCAATGACACAGATATTGACCAATTGTGTTTGGTTGAATTTTCTTCCTATTATCGGTGTTTTAAAGTGGATTTAAATATGGAATGTTTGTGTACCTCAAATACAGAGTACTATTGTGCTAATTGAATATATAGATATCTAAAGAATTGGTTAACGGAAAAATAAAAATATTTTTCAAGAAGTCATTTTTTCCAGACAATTGAGTTTGTGACCAGTATTATTGACACTGACTACTATTTTTGTCCAAAAGAATTTTTAGTATTTGTTTATACCCTACACAACTATGTTGTATGAAGCCCCAAGAAATTGTAACGCCACAATATATTGGATCTAGAACCATATTTTAGTATGCCGATCATCATCATATATCAACCGGCTGGGTCAATCTCCATTGTAATTTGTTATCAAAGTACAGGCCTCAGTATTGGACCAATTGACACAAAATTGTGTACATAGATTCTGAAATGATCGGTAAATATTAAGGGGATCAACTGGGTGAATGCAAAACTATCAGTCAGTAGTAACTATTATTTTTAATAGGTACATATTTTTTTCGATTAATTTTTTTTCCTCTTGGAAAATGAAAAGAGACCCAAAAATATCATATTAGAGCATATTCGGTTGTAAAACTTGTCCAAAACAAAAATATTTTTCGAGGCTCTATAGAGGCGTAGATTTTTTAAAGAATATTTTTTTTCAGGCCTTATAGAGTCGTGGATTTTTAAAGAATATTTTTCCAGGCGTTATAGAGGCGTGGATTTTTAAAAAAATATTTTTCCAGACCTTATAGAGGCCTGGATTTTTAAAAAATATTTTATAGAGGTCTTATAGAGTCGTGGATTTTTTATAGAATATTTTTTCCAGGCCTTATAGAGGCGTGGATTTTTAAAGAATATTTTTCCAGGCCTTATAGAGTCGTGGATTTTTAAAGAATATTTTCCAGGCCTTATAGAGGCGTGGATTTTTAAAAAAAATATTTTTCCAGGCCTTATAGAGGCGTGGATTTTTAAAAAAATATTTTATAGAGGTCTTACAGAGTCGTGGATTTTTTATAGAATGTTTTTCCCTGCCCTTATAGAGACGTAGATTTTTTAAGGAATATTTTTCCCTGCCCTTATAGAGGCGTAGATTTTTTAAAGAATATTTTTTCGAGCCCTACAAAGGCGTGGATTTTTTAAAGAATATTTTTTCGAGCCCTACAAAGGCGTGGATTTTTTAAAGAACATTTTTTCGAGCCCTACAAAGGCGTGGATTTTTTTAAGAATATTTTTTCGAGGCCTTACAGAGTAGTGGATTTTTTAAAGAACATTTTTTCGAGCCCTACAAAGGCGTGGATTTTTTTTAAGAATATTTTTTCGAGGCCTTACAGAGTAGTGGATTTTTTTTAAATATTTCTGAATACCTTAGTTATTGAAAAAGTATCCAAACTCCACAAAATACCGAATTTTTGATATAAGGATTTTCTACACCAAATATACCAAATTCCCATAGATAAAATTCCCACTCCCCATAATACCAAACCTCCAATAGGCGTGCAAAATTTCAAACCTATAGATTTAAATACCAAAATCTACAAAATATCAAATTTGTAGGAGTATTACCATTGGGATTGCAATATTTCATTGTGATCTCTATTGTGACAGACGAAAATAAAAAATTGTAATAAAACGGTCTTATTTGAAAAAGGTGTTAAATGGGAGAAACGGGCGACTGAAAGAGAATACTCTCAGAATTCTTTTTGCTGAGAAAAGCTATAGTCCACAGAAATCTAGCTCTGTACTAAATTTGGTACCATCTATTGACTTTTGTACTCTTGTAGTAATTATGTAATACCATTTAGTACACATTAGTACGAATTTCCAAAACCTCCGGCATGCCCTGATCCTACACCTCAACATAATACGTGCTTCAACCAAATAATTTTATATTTTGGATTCTCAATGAGTGAAAAGTCTTCCTACCAAAAATTATCAATATTGGCTAAAGTTTCCGGCTTGCAACCATTGGTCGGTATTTTGGTAGATTTGGTCCTGTTTTTACCCTTTACCACACTGTGATACAGGGTATTATGTGTTGGTGCAAATGTTTGTAACAGGCAAAAGGAAAAAAAAGGATATTGGTGAAAATCGGTTCAGATTTAGATATAGCTCTCATATATATTTTCGTCCGATTTTTAGTAAATGGTGCACCAGGGATTCAAATTTAGGTCGATTGGCACAAAATTCTGCATAACTAACTTATGTTAGGATAGCCTGACGTGTACCAAGTTTTATTGAAATCGGTTTAAATTTAGATATAACTCCAATATATATATTTAACCTATTTTAAGAAAATGGTCCACCAGAGAATGATATTTTGGCCGATTGGCACAAAACCTTGCACAACGCACTTATGTTAGGATAGCCTAACGTGTGCCAAGTTTTATTGAAATGATTCAGATTTAGATAAAACTCCAATATATCTATTCGTCCGATTTGCTCTAATTATACCCTTCACCACACTGTGGTACAGGGTATTATGTATTTGTGCATATGTTTGTAACAGGCAAAAGAAAACGAGATAGACACATGGTTCCTTTTGAGAATATGCATAGAATCACTTACTAAGTCGATTTATGCATGCCCGTCCGTCAGTCTGTCTGTCCATGTTAAATTAAACAAAGTACAGGTCGCATTTATGATCCGAATTGGATGAACTTTGGCAGAGGTCACTTATTTGGCCCATGGACAAACCCTATTGATATTGGGAAAAATCGGTTCAGATTTAGATATGGCTCCCATATATATTTTCGTCCGATTTTATGTAAATGGTGCACCAAAGGCCTTATATATCTTTCAATTTGCATGAAATTTGGCACAGCGTAATGAATTAGGTCTACAATGATGTATGTTAAGTCTCCTGAAAATCGGTTCAGATTTAGATATAGCTCCCATATATATTTTTGCCCGACTTCATGTAAATGGAGCACCAACGTCCCTATATATTTTTTGATTTGCACGAAACGTGGCACAGCGTAATGAATTAGGCATAGAATGATAAATGTTACGTTTCCTGCAAATCGGTTCAGATTTAGATATAGCTCCCATATATATTATCGTCCGATTTTATGTAAATGGTGCACCAGAATCCCTATATATCCTTCGAATTCCACGAAATTTGGATTTATAAGTAAATGAAGAACTCAAAATGTGACCGAATGCACAAAACATACTGAAAAAAGTTAAACTAACTTGTGACAAGTTTCGATGAAATCGGTTTAGATTTCGATATTTTGCTTTAAATATATTTATATAATTTTGTCCCATTGTAAGGACATTATTGAATATTTAAATTTTCCCAATGAAGTCTAGTGCTTTAGTTTGGAATTTTTAATGAAGATTTTCTCAAGGACTATCTGAGCTATAGGCGTAGATTTTTAAAGAATATTTTCTCAACGACTATCTTAACTATAAACGTGTATTTTTAAAGTAAATTTTCTCATAGACGCTATAGGCGTGGATTTTTAAAGGATATTTAACAAGGATTATCATAACAATAGGCGTGGATTTTTAATGAAGCTTTTCTCAAGGGCTATCACAATTACAGAAGTTAATTTTTAATGAAGGTTCTCACAAGGATTATCATATCAGGACCATAGGCGTGGATTTTTAAAACAAATTTTCTCAATGACTATCACAATCGTAGGCGAGGCAACTCTATTCTGACCAAAATTTAGTATAGGTTACAGAATGACATGTTAATTCTATCTGTTGAATAAACCCAAAGTGGTGAAGGTTATTATATAGTCGGCCCCGTCCGACTTTACAACTTTACTTACTGTTTTTTTTTTATTAAATTCCTATGGTGTCAGTTTACGGTTTTTTATAGCTACCATAGAACGGTACCAGCCGCATTTCCACACCGATGTGGCTGTAATTTGTTATAAATACATAAAGAAGGCTGACTTACATATGTATATAGAAAATGATCAATATAAATATATGTGTTGACAAAACCTATAAAGGTATCCCCAATTAATCAGTATTTGAACAAATTTTGTGCGGAAAATTGTCTATGTAGGTCCAATTATTTATATAATCCCCACAGAAAATGCCACCTCTGCCACCATTATTTAATTTTTGGTAAACAATACTACCACATAACGCTGTAACACAGTCCCCATATAAATGTCCCGATCGACTGAAGGATCTTTGAATGCACATCTCGTGATGGAGGTTATAAAAAGTTCGGTCCGGCCGAACATAATATTTTCACAATATTCTTCAATGGCTATAAAAGTCAATTTATTTTGCTTCTCAAATATTTATTCAATCAATTAACAAAATTATTTTCTCTTTTCATTTCAGGTAAGTTGAATACGACATTACTTTTAGGCGCAAAGAAATTGGTAAGATTATCCCTGTCTTTGTCGAGTATATTATATTTCCAAAATAAATTAAATAAACGTTTATTTTGGGAGTTTAATCAAATAGGCTGCACTACGAAGTTAACCCCAACCTTATTATCGGGTGATCCGAACTTCAAAATACCTAAAATCAATTGGGACCTTTATGCCAAAACATGGGGGCTGCATGAAAAAAGACTACAATAAAAATTTCCAAAATATGACGGGAACTTTATATGGGTCATATTAAAAGGCGGACGTATATATTGTTGAAAAAAAATATTTTGCCCTCCAAGAACCCTGTTTGTGGCCAAAATCTTCAAAATGCCAAAAATAAGCGGGACCTATTTTCAAAAACAACTGATTGATAATTTTGTCTTCTAATATATCCACTATAATTCTGCAATTGGGGATATCACTCAATATTGCAATTCCTCTATACGTTTGACAGACTAACAGACTTGAGTATAGTCATATCTGTAAGAAAATATTAGTTAAGTATTGCAGGACCTTTATTTAGTGACTATGTGAAAACATATACCCAAATTGTAAACTTTTTACGAACAATGTTAAAAAATTACTTCGGACATTTATCTCCAACTCTTTCACATTTTCATTTAATGCTAGAGGTCAATCTGCCAAAAAAGTTTGAGTTGTTGTTGCATTTGTTTTGTTTTAAATCTCTCCAACTTTCTATGCTGTTGAAAAATCTCGCTTTTTTTGCTTATGTTGCATTGCAGAATAGAGAGTAGTGTAACTTTTGTTTTCGAACAAGAAGTTAAATCCCCAGAATGACCAGGAAGAATGTTTTATGAACTTTCATACTTATGACAGTTTGTTTTGTTGTTGTTGTTCTTGTTCGGGCATTAAAATTTCAACAGTAGTTTTCAGATTTTTTTCGGATATCTCTGATACAATTTATGGTCATTAATTTACGCAAAAGCTTTTTTTGTGTTAGAGATTTTTGGTATTGTTTTCAGAAAAAAAATTTATTCTTTATATGATTATCTATTCTGGGAAAATTTAATTAAGAAATTAGAACTCACATGGAGTATAGATGTTAGTGGAGTATAGTTATATAAATACAGTGGTAGGGATATTAATTTTACACTTATGTTAAATGGTAAAATTTTTAGAACAGAAGACTTCAATTTTCAAAAAAGGGTAAAAGAGTTTTTTCTTTACAGACCAATAAGGGTGCAATTTAATTTAAAGGATTTTCGATTTTTTATTTTTAAGATTTTAAATGGCCCGGTAAATGAATACCAATGCTTGTTAAGGTTTGTAACTTTGCACATATATATTTGAAGATTTAAAAGAGAAAAAAATAGTTCATAAAAAAAAATTGTTATACCCTTCACCACACTGTGGTACAGGGTATTATGTCTTTGTGCATATGTTTGTAACAGGCAAAAGGAAACGAGATAGACACATGGTTCCTTTTGAGAATATGCATAGAATCACTTTCTAAGTCGATTTATGCATGTCCGTCCGTCCGTCCGTCTGTATGTCTGTCTGTGCATGTTAAATTGTGAACAAAGTACAGGTAGCATTTATGATCCGAATTGGATGAAATTTGGCATAGGTCACTTATTCGGCCCAAGGACGAACCCTATTGAAATTGGGAAAAATCGGTTCAGATTTAGATATAGCTCCCATATATATATTTAACCGATTTAATGTAAACGGTCCCTATATATCTTTCGATTTGCTCGAAATTTGGTACAGCCTAATCATTTAGGTCTAGAATTATGTCTGCCAAGTTTCGTGAAAATCGGTCCAGATTTAGGTATAGCTCCCATATATAGTTTCGTCCGATTTCATGTAAATGGTGCATAACGTACTGAATTAAGCCTAGAGTGATGTCTGCCAAGTTTCGAGAAAATCGGTCCAGATTTAGATATAGCTCCCATAGCTAGTTTCGTGAAAATCGGTCCAGATTTAGGTATAGCTCCCATATATAGTTTCGTCCGATTTCATGTAAATGGTGCATAACGTACTGAATTAAGCCTAGAGTGATGTCTGCCAAGTTTCGAGAAAATCGGTCCAGATTTAGATATAGCTCCCATATATAGTTTCGTCCGATTTCATGTAAATGGTGCACCAAAGTCACTATATATCTTTCGATTTGAACGAAATTTGGTATAACGTACTGAATTGAGTCTAAAATGATGTGTGCCAAGTTTCGAGAAAATCGGTCCAGATTTAGATATAGCTCCCATATATAGTTTCGTCAGATTTCATGTAAATTGTGCATCGCTATATATCATGATTTGCAAAATTGGCATAACCTACTGAACTAAGCCTAGAGTGATGTCTGTCAATTTAGTGAAAATCGGTCAAGATTTGCTCCCATATATATTTTCGAAATGTAAATGGTGCATAAAGTCCTAAATATCTGAACTAAATGCATAACGTACTGAATTGAGCTGAGTGATCTGTCAAGTTTAGTGAAAATCGGTCAAGATTTAGATATAGCTCCCATATATATTTTCGTCCGATTTAATGTAAATGGTGCACCAAGGTCCAGATATATCCTTCGATTTTCCCGAAATTTGGCATAGCGTACTGAATTTAGTCCAGAATGTGTGTGCATAGTTTCGTGAAAATCGGTTGAGATTTAGATATAGCTCCCTTATATTATAGATTGGTTTTTAGGAACCAATACATGGCTGATAGGAACAAAACATACTGAAATTAGTATAACCTAACCTGTAACAACTTTCGTTGAAATCGGTTCATATTTGGATATATTTTCGCCCGATTTTAAGTAAATGGTGAATCAAACTCCTCATATTATTCAGATTGACATCAAATGTTGCACAACGTACAAAATTGAACATAGAATTACGTAGTTGCGTTTTCTAGAAGTACAGACATAGCCCAACGGATGTCCTATTTATATTTGTTTGAAGTCGATTTACATACTTTTGTCCCATTGTAACAAACGAATGATCTAGGTAGATTCACATATAGATAAGTATCACATATTTTATTTCATCCAATTTCATGTTAATAGTACTGTTTAATATACCCATAGTGGTGAAGGGTATCATATAGTCGGCCCCGTCCGATTTTACTACTTTCCTTACTGGTTTTTGTTTTGTTGTTGTTTTTTGCGATCAAAGAAAAGTCTTTATTTTTGATGGCGTTCATGATAACTCCTCAGTGGAACATCGGAATCCGAAAATTCCTACGGTGTTAAAAAGAGGACTATTGACTTCGCACAACAATTAAAAAAATGGCGGAACTTGTTTTTTTTTTTTTTTTTTTTTTGGAAAATCGCCTATTTTTGACTGCAAACTAAGTTCAAAAATATAGAAGATCTTCACCGATTGGCTTTATCCTAGTTCATACGATAACTACACAGTCACAGAGAAACATTCCAAAATTTGAAATCGATTGGGTTATTAGTTTTTGATTTATCGTGCCCGCCATTTGCAAAAACGCTGTTTGGACAAAAACGCGTTTAAAGTTTGAGAAGCCCTCTTGCTGTCACTTGATGCTAATGCAACAAATCGGCAATATCTTCAAAAATTTTTGAGGTTGAAAATTTATAGGGACATTCATGACTTATTGTAGGTTTGAATTAAATCAAAATATAAAAAAAAAAATTGGAAGCCGAGAATGGGTGGTCTCCCCTTAAACAAGTGAAAAAGGCATTAAGTTCAGCAGAACTTTGGATACCCTCCACCATAAGTATACTGATGGTTACCTGTAATGAATGGTATGTTCCTTATATACCAAGAAGTATACCTATACCAACAGTTGTTGTTGTAAACCATAAGATATACAAAATACAAATTTCAGCAATTTTTATGGAGATTTTTTATGAAGAAAAGTAAAACCCCAAAATGTAAACCGATTTTGACGACGCATGATGGAACATATGTATAAAATCCCCAAAATACTGCAATTTAGAGTGCGAAGTTATATGAAGCCATCACTAACGTAGACATGATTTTATTTCGGGGGATGGGGTGGAAGCTGCTGGTCCAATATGAAAATGGTCATTACAGAAAAAACATTTGTATGTATAGGTTTCTGGAGGATATACATAAGGCGGGATCAATATTGAATATATCCTGTAGGAATTACCGAACAGTTGGAGTTATCATTATATGATGTTCTATGCTCAATTGAGGGCGAATATAGCTCAATTTTGAACCCAACATTTTTGCATCCCAATACCTTCCATCCTAAATATTAAACCAGTGAGCGGAGCAGTATAGTCGGAGGGGGCCGACCATACGATACACTACACAACTACCACGGAACTCAAATTTTCTGCGGATGTTTACTCCGAGTCTGGGCAATATTTCGTGATATTTGAACCCTCTTGCCCGATTAGAGTTAAACAGCACCTCTTCCTCACACTGACATATTTTCCGAATATTACGAGTATTCAGTATAGCTATTGTACAGATTCCCTTCACCATGGGTTGTGTTGTGATGTTCGGCTTTCATTTGTGGTCTATATATCGACTCGAAACTAACACAAAAAATTAAGTTTTCGGTCCAATTCATCCCAAAATTGTTATCTGATCATCACCGAAAATTATAGGCGTTTCCTTGACCATAACTGGAACCTCATGGAACATTTCAAATCGTTTAGCGCTATAGTTCCGCTCTCTAGAGTGATAATGGGTTACTAACTAATATACGAATACGGAGATACCTGTAAATATTTAGGTGTAACTCCCACATCCGAGCACATACAACAATATAATTGGTATTCATTTAAAGATCAACCACTCCTCTTGTATATAATATCAACATCTCGGGTCTATGTCCTTCAGGGGTAAATATATAAATATATATATAGGGTCCATTTGACCCGCTAAATATTGACCGATCTTTATCGAAACAGGCATACTTATTCTTTGGCCCGATCCCCTTCTCCATACAAAATTTCACAATGTTCGGACCATAACTTCGGCCTCTGGAGCGACCGGAAAAACCGACAAAAAGAAAGTTTTTGGTCCATTTCAACACTTAAATATTATCCGATCTTTTCCAAAAACAAAAGGGGTCTTCATTGGTCAGAACCCATCCTACATGCAAAATTTCGTGAAGATTGGTCCAAAACTGTGGCCTGTATCGTGTTTACAAATTATAATGGACAGACGGACGGACGGACACACATGCCTAGATCGACTCAGCTAGTCGAGATATGACGATCGGTATACTTAAAGGTGGGTCTAGGACCAATATTTCGCGGCGTTTCAAACTTTTGGGGCTGCACAAAGCTATAATACCCTGACAACATAGTTGTGTAGGGTATAAAAATACCGAAAATAAGTAGGCATCTATGGGGGATAGGCCTAAATACCAAAATTTCCATATTATGGTAGAGGGTATAAAAATATATTTTGAGATATTCGGACATAAAACCAATAAATGCTTAATTAAAGTTTTCGTCTTGCCATTTTTAAATTTTCTTTTCAAAAAAAAAAAAAAGATAAATATTATTTGCCCAGTTTTTGTTGGGCTACGTCAATCAATTGTCGTCGCATACTTGACAGCATTGGACCTTTATCAAACATTTAATTACCCAAATTTTAGAAGAATATTTTCTTGTAGACATGAACATTAATTTAATAAAATCAACAATAAAAAGGTCAAACAATTTTTAAAATCTCCTTTTTTTCTTACCAAAACAAATCAAAAAATTTTTCATATTTAAACATAGAATTTGAAAGCCCTCCCTTATTTTAATATTCAACAAAATGTCAGTTAGTTATTGTTTGATTCATAAATAACAAGTTTCGTACCAAAAAAAATCAATGAACAAATAATAAAACAACAATTTAATATCATGTTGAATCGACTAACAAAAAACTAACAAAAAAGGGACAACAGCAAGAAAAGGATGTTCAACATATCAAAAAACAAAATTTGCCAAAATCAGGGGTAGTCTTTTACAATGAAAAAACATGGTCCATTTTTTATGAAAGCAAAATTAAACAAAAAACCTTTTCCTACCAAAAAAAAACTTCGGATGAAAAATATGGACCTGCCAAGTAAATGAAAACAACGGAAGTCAACTTCCCTTCGCATACAGCAAAATAGACACCGAACAACAATGATAAAGAACACCCCCCACAAAAAACAATAAATTTCAAATATATAAGTAGACAGGTGTAGGAATGGCAAACGACCAACCAACCGAACCGACCGACCACTTGAAGATGCTGTTGCTCAACAAAAATTTATGACAGTCATCTAAACTAAAAAAAGTGTTTTTAATATAAAATAATATGCTGGTAACATGATCATTTTTCAGGACTTTTTTTTGAGTAACTTAATTCTTTTCTGCGTGTTTAAAATACGCAGCTGCTTGTTATCAACACGCGAGCAGCGTGTTTCCTATTATGCAAATAAATAACTAATTTGTTTCATTTACGATAAATGCGGACAGCATCAAATTGGAAATGTTGGTGTTGAAATATGAACGCTTAGCTTAAGATACAGACATAAGGATGTACAAACGGAAAATTTGTCACAGGATGGGAAATGGTCTGGACTTCTTACATGCGCCGTTTCAAATGTCATCTTGTAGAAAAATGGCATATTTTAGTCTTCTACAATATTTTTATTGGTTTTCAAAGAGTTCGCCCGCATGATTTATACACTTTTTCATGCGCTGGAACCGATGCTTATTGAGAGTATTAAAATCAACTTCTTGTCACGCTTTATTTTCGTGGGTGTCAAATCTGTACTGTACGGCGTCTGACCTATTAATTCCACATTCTGACCGTTAAAATTGCTCATTTAAATCGAAATGTGGGAACTCGAAAAACTTTCTTTAAAGTTGGCACGCTTTCGAAGGTCAAAAGGTCTACTACTATTTGGTCATGTTATAAGCGACTTTCGAAGCAGGGCGATATTTTATACCCTCTGTCATTAGGAGGATTGCGTATTAAATTTGTCATTCCGTTTGCTACACCTTGAAGTATTCGTGATCAGAATAAAAGTCTATGTCGATTTATGCATATCCGTCTGGCTGTCCATCTGTTGAAATTACGATAGTGATTGCAATATTTAACATAGAGCTGAAGGATTTTTGGTATAACAAATTGGATATATCGGTCCACGTTTTGGTATAGCCAAGATTTGATGATATAACACAGTATTCGGTATTTCCGTAATGTTGGACACGTTTTTCAATCGAATTGGCTGTATTAATATTGACCCCTGTTTTGGGGTAGCCCCTATATATTCAATATTTTCGAGATGATGGGCACGTTTTTGAAACAAATAATGCTTTAATTCGGTATTTTTGGATCTTAATATAGGTATAGCGAAGTTCCTTAATAAAAATAATTAATATGGTCCAAGATTCAGGGTAGTCCCCTTATAAAAGTGCTCCCCAATATTCAGTATTATGGCGATGTTGGGTACGTTTTTGTAGCCGAATTGACTAATTTCAAATTTCGGGGTAGCCTTCATATAACCAAATCCATAATATATGGTATTTATATGATGTTGGGTATGTTTTTCAACAAAATTAGCTGAAAGAATATATTTTGAATTTTTATTAGGAAACAAATCTCACAATCAGTAATTATCAATATCGGTCCCCGTTTGGATATAGCCCCCAGTAACCTCACTATTCGGTATTTTGAGGTTTAATATTTTTAAAAAGCGACGCGTCATTTTTCATATTAGGACTTTATTTAAGATGCTTCGGAATGTCAGATTTGGGCCAAATAAGCACCGTTTTGTTATAAGATTTGGTGTAATTTAAAGGTAACTTCATAATGCTTTTTTCATAGAAGTCTTGCTCTCTATTTGCAAACAAAAACTCTAGTAGTCGATTGACACAATCCTTCCTAGAAATTTTGCAATGCAAGAAAAATATGATAATCGCATGGTTCCAAGTCCGGACTGTATGACGGATGCATTAAAACTTCCGAACCATTTTTAAGGTCCTTACCTAGCCATAGTGCCTGTAGTTTGATATTTCATTTTCACCTGGGATACCAGATCGGTTCTAGGCAAACTTAACGATGTTTATACTTGTTTCACAATGTTTTCCATCAATCGATACAAGCTTTTTGCGAGATCTTAATATAGGGGCTATATCACATAAATATAAAAATGTATAGCAAAAGGTACTTATATTACGTGGGAATAAAAATATGCCATAGCGGAGCGCTGTATAACGGATAACCCACATAAATTCGATGTGTGAGAGCTCCCATTGTCACAGAGTACAATAATTATACCCTCAGCCGTATGGCCAATGAGGGTAAATATACTTTGATACGGTGAAAATGTGCCTCATCGAAATATTAGTTTTAGTTTCCATGTTTCTTAGGACCAAATCCATTACAGAGAATCAGGAGTCGATTTACAAACATTCGTCCATCTGGCCGGCTGGTGCGTACGATAAATCTCGCAATATTTCTTTCAAAATTAGTTCAAGTTCGAAGGTGGGAAAGAATCGATCCACTCCTTCTTGTATCTCCTCCTCAAAATGGTCAAAATGCGATTGTCGCTATGCAATTTAAACCAAACTTTGCACAACCTATTATCTTTACCAATTCTGAAATTCCAATCCTTTCGGTACCTCCACCACAAATAGTCAAAACTTTCAATATTCATAAATTTAATATCATGAGAATGGAATATTCGATTTAAACTAAACTTTATACAACCTATTATCTTTACCAAACCTAGATCAAGTCCGAATATGGGATGAATTGGTCCATTCCTTTTTATACCTCCCCCACAAATAAACATGAACATTTAATTTGAAGTGCATTGAAAAGCCGATTTAATCCACATTAAATCTAAATCATCATTCATAAAAAACATATGCATGATATAAAGCTATTAATAAAACCTGCGTGTTATTTCGAAGAACTCTTCAAACCATAGGCCGAGGGTAGATGTATGTCAACAACACCGACTGACACTTTTTTAATTGATCGTTTTTCACTTTGGAACCTCTTTGAAGACCAATACAGCCGATTTTGTATATTTTTAAACTTCCATTGTATTTTTTCGATACGAGCTTTTTTTAGCATTTGTCATATTGTGCGGGATCCGACAAGAACAACCCTCTTTTAACGCCAAGTATGTATATGTCAGTATTTCGCAGTATGTCACATGACGATGTTTCAATATGAGGATACAAACGGTATCAATGCTCTGTGACAAAAGGATTGTGCTCTGTGACAAGAGAATCGCCCTCTTTCACGGTTACAAAAAAAGTGATTTTTTTACCCTCCACCATAGTGTGAAGGGTATATTAATTTCGTTTTTTTCCGTTTACAACTCATCGAAATAATCATTTTCGACCCTATACAGAACATTTTTTCTTGATCAGCGTACAATTCAATGACGATTTAAGCATGCCTCTCTGTTCGTTTGTCTGTTTTAATCATTCTAGTCTCTAAATAATTGTAGATAGATCGCCAAAATTTTGCATAGCGTCTTTTTTCTGCAGGCAGGTCGAGAAAATGTGATATGTCGGTCTACGTTTAGGCATAGCTCCCATATAAGCGTTCGCCAAATTTTCGGTTCTTGAACGCGTTTTCAACCGAATTCGCTGAAATGTGTTGCATTGGGGTTTTATTGGGTAACAAATTTATCCACTAAAAATTATAAATATAGGTTTACTTTTTCTGGTAGTCCCCATATAACATGTGTTAGGGTTGTCCCCAAATAAGCGTATTCTACCATAGTATGGTGGGTAGTCGTTACTCGAAATTGACCGTTTCTACACTACAAAGTATGGAATTCTAAGACGATTTAGCCATCTGTTGTAATAATTCCGCCTTCTAAGGATATCGTGATAAAAAAAAAGCCCCGAATATTCGATAATTCCTACACGATAAAATCAATATTGGTCTCCCTTTAGGCATAGCCTCATATAATTTTGCACTCAAAAATTGCAGAAGTTTTTGGATTTTATACACTTGTTCCACTCTAGCATGCTTTATCAATATATGTTGCATTAAAATTGCTGAAATTTGTATTTGTTGTACATAATGGTTTACTTAAATTGGTTTATAGGTCTACTTTTTGGTATGTTGCCTATATTTTCATTTCAAGTACTTGGCAGTATACCTACAATTCTATTCACATTCACTACTCAGTATTTATAAATTTCTATAATTCATAAAAAAATATTTTCAATATATATATATATTTAATTTAATAATTATTCTCTACATTTATATACAATTTATTAAAATTTTCCGCAATTACCATTAGACCAGATGCTAACATGTGAATGCCATAATTTGTGGGCCAATTCAAATTAATACAATTTATACAATTCAAATTTACACAAGTAAATATCATAAATAATGCAAAACGATGTGAGTTATAGAAACATTTGTAAATTGAATAATTTAACATTAACAATATACGAATATATTCAAATGTGTGCAATATGGTTGTTACATAACAGGAATTAAATATTTTTGTTTTTAGAAAGAAATCACATTTTTAGATATTTAAAACAGACACCGAAGTACATATGTAGAGTTTTTCAAAATTAAATAAATTAAATAAAGCTTAAAGACTATTAAAAATAAATATATTAAAATAAATATATGTATTTACCACTTTCGGAAAAAAATCAATAGCAAATTCAACAAACTAAATAGTTATGGTCCTTCTAAAATGAATCATGTATAATTATAATCAATGGGAGGAAAAAATATCGTATATATAATACATATATTTTTGAGTGACATTTAAAATATAAATAATTATTGATGCAAACAACGTATATTTGAAATATATAATAATTCATTCGTATGAATGTAAAATTTAGTATTTTCCTTTTTTGTAATATTTTTAATAATTCATCATAAATGTTCTATAATTCACAATAAAAAGACGTTTCGTAAAATAAAAGCAACACTGCTTGCTTTGGGAAACTCAAAAATTTCCACTCTATTTGCCACTCAATAAACGACCATTGATGATTGTTGTAGTGTGTAACATGTGTGGCCAGTGTTGCCGTGGTTTATTTTCTAAACGATAGTAGACCAAAAAGGATGTCACTTTCACTTAATATGAGATGTTTTCTTTTTTGTTCAATTTTGGTAAAAAAAAATTACCGTGTACCGTTTATTGGAAATTCATTATTGTTGAGTTAAAGTTGGAAAGGTCGATGAAAGCTTTCGAATATAAATTTCTTGTTTTTGATGGTCAAAAACTTCCGTATTGTGGCATTTGAAGTACGTTTGAAGAATATAAGGACTCGAGTAATTTCAAAAATAACCTGTAATTGGCACAACAAATATACAGTTTTTTCTACATGAACTTTGAAGTTTCCGGCATCAGAAACTTGTCCTACGGCGAATTTGTCCTTTTAGGTTCTTTATGTAGTCATCAAGGCCGTTAATCCCCATAAGGAATCCTCCTATATTTACAGACAATAAGGAGCTGAATCAGAAAGGTTCGTTAGGCTAGTTCGTTTGACAACTCTTTTCAAAAATTTTGCTTCGAATTATATCTTTCAGGCGTAATCAATTTCGTTAATGGGTATATCGGTTTCATCTTTATGTTATATACTCTGTAAAATCGGAATTATTGTGATAATAACAATATCAGAATATTTAGAACCTTGTCAATCTAAGTTCAAAAACTCTTCATAATTAAAGAAAAGTCATCCTTCTCTACGGTGGGCATATTTTCCGATCACTAGAATATCCGACTCCAAAAACGCCAACGGCATCCGAAAGAGTACATGTCAGGCTCTGGTATGAACTAGGATAGAACATAGCATAGAACACAAATTAACAAAATGACGGACATAATAATAAAATGTATATGAATTCCCTATTTTCGACCTCAATTCCAGTTAGAAATTAAGGAAGATATATATGCAATTTTCCTAATCTTCTGCAATCTTCTAACTAGGTGTTAAAATTTGGTCTCGATTGGATTATTTGTTTTAGAGTTAGAGTAACTTCGGGTAATGTGGACCACCATTTTCTTTTTTTGATATTGTGGGCGTAACAACGGTAAACAACAAACAAATCTACTACAAATCTATTATGTTGTTTTCACAACATAGTAGATTTGTTGGCTAAGTATATTCCACGTCACACATTATATATATATATATATATATATGTGTGTAATGTGGACCAGCATGTGTGGGTAATGAAGATCAGTAAGTTAAAGGTAGGTTGTGGACTGGTTGTAATAAATTTCAATTTACTACACTCGTGGGTAACAATGAATGCAAAAATATATAGGTTCGTGTTTTGGAATAGCTCCCATTTAAGGGTACCGCCTCACTTGCGGTATTTTGACGGTCCTTGCTTCATTATCCAACCGATGCACCTGAAATTTCGCATATCGAGTTTTCAGAGTATAGAATACCTCCTCGCATATTAAATGCGCCCATGTTTCGAACTCGTCCTCATGAAAAGGTCCCACTTTTGTATAGTGGTCCACATTACCCGACTTTGAATATTTTTGTTTAAAAATAATTATCGGCTTCAAAAATGAATAAAAATTAAAAATCACCGATTATAATTACATCTGCACGTATATTTTTTTTAAAGAAAACAAGAAAATCACATAACTTCTTTATATTCGAGAAAAACAAAGTGTTCGACTATTTTGCAAAAACGTTCGACAATTGTGCTAAAAAATGCTCAAATCACACTTTTACAATCCGAGCTACAGTTTCTACTACTACATTTTTAAAATTGCAATTATTTCTTAAAAACCAAATTTGAAGTTTGTTTTCACCAATTGGAAAACATTTATCAAGGCGGCATTGACATATTACAAGCATTTTCTTAGATATGGGGGGTGGTCCACATTAGACGCATCGTCCACATTACCCGAAGTTACTCTATGGCGCCCGCCAATCGTAAAATCTCTATTTCGAGAAAAACGCGTTTAACGTTTGTTTTGGCGTCACTTGATGCTAACTCAATAAATCGGCTATATCTTCATGTTTTGTTGAGATTTTCACTTCGAATTTTAATGGGACATTCTTCAATTTGTGTTGGTTCAAATTAAATAGAAATCCAAAATATAATTTATTTAAAATCGAGAATGGGATGGGTGTTCCCTTAAGGGACCATAAAATATACAAAAAAAAGTATATTTCATTCCTTAAATATTAACTGAACTTTACCCCAAACTATGGTGTAAAATTTGACCTATATTCAAAATTTCCCAATCGATCAATAACTGATCCATGTACTCGAAATAAAAAAGGTCTGACGGGCTAGATCGATTCAGCTAGTCTAGATATTGTGTTTCATTATAAATTTGCAGAAACTAATATTTATACCTAACATATATCATGTCCGAAGATGGGGTCCGATTAGCCTCTTAGTCTCAATACTTCCACCAAATTGGTACTTGGTACATGGTGACTTCATCCACAGATAGTCAATCACAAAATTTTTGCCAAACCTACATTAAATCTAAAGATGTAAAAATGGCGCTAAGTTCGAGTTTTAGTAGGGAGATTGGCTATACATTTTCAATCTAAAACTCGAAGTTACTGCCAATTCTGACCTTATTTGGATCCATCGATTATACATCGTCATATTTTTATATAATCCATTAAAATTAAAATTTAAAAATTTTTTTTTTTAAATTAAAATTTTTATATAAAACATTAAATCTGAATATGGGGGTCTACAAGTTCATTCATTTTCGTATCTCACCAAAAATGGCAATTTTGAGTTAAAAACTCATATATCCATTCTGATGCAAACATGGCATTCAATATATTTTTATATGTTGTCAGGGTATTATAGCTTTGTGCAGCCCCAAGAGTTTGTAACACCGCGAAATATTAAGTATACCGATCGTCATATCTCGACTAGCTGAGTCGATCTAGACATGTATGTCCGTCCGTACGTCTGTCCATTATAATTTGTAAACACGATACCGGCCACAGCTATGAACCAATCTTCACGAAATTTTGCATGTAGGATGGGTTCTAACCAATGAAGACCCCTATTGTTTTTGGTAAAGATCGGATAATATTTAGAGGGTGAAATGGTCAAAAAATTAATTTTTGTCGGTTTTTCTAGTCGCTCCAGAGGCCGCAATTATGGCCCAAACATCGCGAATTTTTACATGGAAAAGGGCATCGGAGCAAAGAATAAGCATGCCTGTTTTCATAAAGATCGGTCAATATTTAGAGGGTCAAATGGACCCTAACTTTTGTATATTTACCACGGAAGGACATAGACCCGAGAAGTTGACAGTATATCCAAGAGGAGTGGTTGACCTTTAAATTGATACCAATTATATTGTCATAGCTACTCGGATGCGGGAGTTACATTTAAATATTTACAGGTGCTTACGTATTCATATATTATTTAGGAACCTATTACCACACTTGAGGTCGGAAATATAGCGCTGATCGCTTTGAAATGTTCCATGAGGTTCCAGTTATGGTCAAGGATAACGCCTGAAATGTTAGGTGATGATTAGATAATAATTTTTCAGATGAAGTGGACCGAAATCTTAATTATTTGTACTTTTCGAGTCGAAAGCCGAACATCACAACACAACCCACGATGAAGGGAATCTGGACAAGTAATTAGAGGGGCTGCACTGATTATTAGTAACATTTGCTGATCTCTAGCCAGTCAAAAGTGTGCAAATATCACGAAATATTGCCCAATCTCAGAATATAGGACCACAGAATGTTAGATTTTCATGGAGGTTGTGTAGGGTATCGTATGGTCGGCCCCGTCCGACTATACAGCTCCGCTCACTGGTTTGTATTTATATTTTTCAAGCCCAAATAAGCCGTGGATTTTTAAAGAATATTGTTAATGCTAAAATAAGTCATGACTTTCTTTTTATAGAAAACTAGCATATGCCCGCAACTTCGTTAGCGAATGTGGGAATTATTTAAAAACTTATACCGTTTAATACCGTATTTCCAAAAGAACCTATATATCTCAACTCTACACCTAAAATAAATTTGGTGTAATTTATTGGCCTTTGTGCTCTTGTAATACTTATTTTGAAAAAAAATCCAATTTTTAAACATAGGTTCACGCAAATCCAAATTTGTTATCCAAGGTTTGCATTCCAGCTCTGTCAGTTCACTCTAAATCCAAATTTAGTGTCATTTTGTAGACATTTCCAAAACTTCCTACATACCCCAATCCAACACACCTACAGTCATCCTAACTCCAAATGACAATATTCCAGCTCTATCGGTTCACCTAACTCCAAATTTGGTACCATTTAGTACACATTAGTACGAATTTCCAGAAACGTTCTACATAGCCTAACCCTACAACCCAACAGTTATCCTAACTTCAAATTTCAAGATTGCAGCTCTATCGGTGCGCCCAAATCAACAGTTGGTACCATTTAGTACACATTAGTATGAATTTCCAAAACGTTAAAATTCCCAAATCCACATTTGGTATCATTTTGTGCATATTAGTACTAATTTTCAAAACTTTCTATATATCCCACACCTCAAAATTTCAGGATTCCAGCTCTTTTGGTTCACCCAAAATTATAATTGTACCAAATTTAGTACACATTAGTATGAATTTCCAAAACTTTCTACAAAGCCCAATCCTACACCCCAACAGTAATCTTATCGTGAAATTTTAAGATTTCAGCTCAATCGGTTCAGCCAAGTTCACATTTGGTGCCATTTAGTACAAATTTCCAAAACTTCCTACATCGGTTCACTCAAAATTTAAATTGTACAAAATGTGAACTAAACATTAGTAGGAATTTCCCAAACTTCCTTAATAGCTCATTTCAACCCCCCAACAATAATTCTAACTTCAAATGTCAAGATTCCAGCATTCCTACGTTTAAGTCCATCCACATGCTACGAAATTGTACCAAATTTAGTACATTATAGTACTTTTTGCATACTTATAGTTCGAATGTACAAAATCAGTGACCCTCATTTAAAATTTAAAAGTTCTAGCTCTACCTGTTCGCCAAATACAAATGGTATCACATTTAGTACTTTTCGTGCCGTTGTAGTACCAATTTCCAAAAACTCAACCTTATCTGTCACCTTTGGACCAAGGGTGACCCTCACCCAAAAATTTCAAGATTCTGGCTTCAGTCGTTTCGTCTGGGCGTTGATGAATCGTTAAGTCAGTCAGTCTATCACTTTACTCTTTTATTAGTTTATTATTATTTTCAAATCATAAATATGTCATGGATATTTAAAAAAATATATAAAAATAGCGCTCATACTATAAACACATTTTCATGCTTCATAACATCGATGTTTCTCAGTTAATACGTTTTTGTTATAATTTCAAAAAAATCGACCAATTTTGGATATTTATGTTCAATACCTCCCAAACCAATAACTCTGGTTTCCTTTATAACTAACATTCAACCACACAACTAGAAGCACCCAAGGCGTATGAACGATGTTTATTTGACAAGTATACGCCCTGATGTTCTTTTGTCACGATTGAAGCAATTGAAGTAGTTTCAATTGGTATACAACCCCCACAGAAAAATATCACACACACACACAACTACACTCCCGATAAGAAATTTGATTTTCAAGTTGAGCAAAAATATATATTTTCGCAAAACTTTATTTGAATACCCTTTTGTAATAGTTATGGCTTTGTCATGCAATCAAAAATTTATTATTCAATTACGATGAATTTTTGCAGGGGTGGTAGTTAAAAACAAGTTTTTTATAGGAGCTGTATATGTATTTAAACATATATTTGCAGAAAAGAATTTATACTAGCGTTTGTTCATAAAAAAATTTTTAGTGGACTGGAAAAAAATATGATGGAAATTTATAATTTCTCGAACTTCTTCAGATAAGCAATCAAGTTTCATTATTAAAAAATTTGTCATTAATTTATAAAAATGTTAAGCATTGTATTTAAATCCATGTTAAGTATTAAATTATTTTCAGATAATACCATACATTCCACTAAACGTTCTGAAAAAAAGAAAAAAATTACATCCTTTTATGAGTATGATTCAAAAGTTTTACAATTGAATCATCCACCCCTCTTGACTTAATTTTATTTTAAATACAAAACTTATATATTGTGTTAATTAAATCATTAGGCGCGCCACACCAAAACAATAATCCATTCATGTTTATAATCCACACACACAAACTCATAAACTCAATAAATGTTGTTGCCAACATAGTTATGAGTTATGTTCACATCAACACTTGAACCTCTCGACAGGCAGGCTGGTAGACAGACAAAGAGACAATCAAATAGAGATTTGAACTACATTTGAATTGGTCTTTTTGTGTTGTTCTACACAAATTCAACACTTTACACTTCATGCAGTTATTATGAGGAGACTTCAGTGTACCCTTACACATATACATAGGGTATATGTGAACTCAGTGTATTGTAGAACATATTTTGTAGGCCGCCAGCAATAATGTAGTCGTCACACCCTCAAAACCTTTAATTTATTCATTAGAAATATTCCAAAATTGGTGTAAAATTGTGTTTGTAGTTGTTGATAAAATTTCTAATTAAAATAAACAATTTATAGCAGGCAAAAACAGGGGTGGTTTGGGTGACAACTATGGGTCATTTCAAATTAAAATTATAAAGAATTTTAGGTTTCAAGAATTTTGTGACAATTTATCGTTATCCCCTTGCGTTCTGAGATTAAATTTTCATTTTTGTTCAGCAAAAATGTATTTTTGGGAGAAATTAGGGCCCATTGATCTCAAAAAAAAAATACTGAAAGGAAGTTTTTCAAAATTTTACCTTTTTATATATAAACAAAATATTTATATCTATAAAATATTTAAAGTTTTTTGAAACATCTGTTAGAGCAACAGAAGAGGGGAATAGATTAAAGACAAACTGATAACATATCTGCAGAACCAAAAGAGACCAATTGGGACAAAATCGATTTAAGAGAACCCCCCCATCTCGATTTTAATTTTTCAAGATTTTCAATGGGCTGGTAAATGAATACAAATGCTTGTTAAGGTTTGTAACTTTGCACATATATATTTGAAGATTTAAAAGAGAAGAAAAATAATTTACAAAAAATGTTTGTTGTTGTTTTTTGTAATTAAAAAAAAGTCCTTATTTCGGATGGCGGGCATGATAACTCCTCACTGGAACATCGGAATCCGAAAATTCCAACGGTGTTAGAAAGAATACATGTCTGGCTCTCGTATGAACTAGGATTATTTACTTCGCTCTAAAATTAACAAAATGGTGGGCCTTTGAAAAAATATTTTTGGAAAATCGCCGATTTTTTACCAAAAACCAAGTTAAAAAATAAGGAAGATCTTCACCGATTGGCTTTATCCTAGTTCATACGAGAGCTATACACTCCCAGAGAAACGTTGCAAAATTTGGAACCAATTGGATTATTAGTTTTTGAGTCATCGTGCCCGCCATTCGCAAAAAAATGTTTAGAGAAAACCGCCGTCACTTGATGCTGACGCAATAAATCGGCTATATCTTCAAGAGTTCTTGAGATTTTCAGTTGAAATTTTGTAGAGACATTCTTTAATCAGTGTAGATTCTAATTATATCAACAAAAATTTTGACCCCGAGAATGGGGGGGTCACCTTAAACATTGGTCTTAATTTTTGAATTTGTCAAATCGGGAGATATTGTGTACCAAAAAAAATTTCCTTGCCCACATGCAGCTGTAACGTACTGTATCGAATATATCGGAAGGTATGACCAAAATTTCGATGAACCACACAAGTAATAACGCTGATAAGTTCGGCCCTTATATCGAGACTAAGCTTCATGAGAATACAAAACCCCAAGAATGTAACAACGTCGTTATGTTCGGCTGGGACGAGATGTTTACACTCCGCCATGAGGTAGATATTTCAAATATATAAAATTTATTGAAACAATTTTACGCAAAATTTATCGACATTTATATATGGGGACTATGCTGTGGTAAACTGCGGCCAGAAAAAAAACTCAATACCCAAAAAGTGTTTAGACCTTGACTATAAAAAATGTGGGTCAATGAAACTTGGGATTATGTTAAATATGCCCTGTGAAGAAATTGTCTACTCACGAAGGTACAGAAATGCCAAAATACCGCCACTTTGTAATCCTTAATATATCGACAATTGGGAGTTCCACTATATCGAAACGTAAATATTATGGCCAGATGAAAACGAAATTTCGAAAATTGAACTTACATTTTGAATATACCGAAAATGTCGCATTACCTTTGATGGAGGATAGTAAAAACATGGACTATATTTGTCCAGTAAGGAAGTTGTTTACCTTCTAAGGTGCAGGACTGCCAAATTACAGCCATTTCGTAATTCTCAGTACGGCGAAAATTTGTGGTTACTATATACCCAAACGTGGACTAATATTGAGAATATTATATAAGTATAAGATTTGTCATACAAAAATATCAAATAAGACCCTATTCGGTTGAAGAACGTGCCCAAAATTCTAAAAATATCAATTAACGCTGGGTACTGGTATATGGGGCTACACCGAATCATGGGCCAATATATAGATTTTTTTTTTTTGGTAATGTGAATCCGAAATATCAACTTAATACCAATATTGTTGAAAATCGCGTCCTAATATATGGAGGTTTTATATAATATGGAGGCTACACCAAAACTTGGAGCGGACTAATTTCAGTACCAAATATTTTAGCAGTGTATGTACAAAATGTCCAAACTCGATCTTAAATATTAAGAGCTCTATTATGATTCTAATAGACAGACAAATGTACGGGCATTTCTTAATCGACATAGCTTTTCATAAAGATTTTATACACATGAATATTTCGAATTGTTGTAAACGGAATAAAAGATTTAATATACACCCCACCCTATGATGGAGCCAAACATAAGCTATATGTCAAAATATTAACCTATTTTTTAATATAAAACCAGTGAGTGGATGGAGCCGACCCTACACAACTACCAAATCTATCTTTCTGTGATTCCATATTCTGAGCCTTGGCAAAATATTTGCACCCTCTTGACAAATTATAGATCAACAACTCCACGTTCTAACCCTGGCATATTTTCAAAATCTTCTTTTCCCGAGGTGAATATTTACGCTATAAAATAAAAATTTGTTCACTTTACGTTTTGGTTAGTTTGACTCTCGGAATATTGCGACATGAAAATTTGACGAAAAAAAGTTTTCGGTTCCTAAATATCATTTCAATATAACTTCATTTAAAATTTCAAAGCGATAAGTGCGACTTTTCCGCCATCTAGTTGGGTAATAATAATACTAAACAATATCATAACACATATACACCTTTAAATAAATACTATATTCGAGAACATACAATAATATAAATGGTATCAATTTAAAGGTCAGGTCACTCATCTAGGATATACTATCAACTTTTGTACCTATGTCCTTCATTTATTTTTTATGTCATTGTTCACACAAATGTTTGGGTCCATTTGACCCTCTAAATGTTGATCGACCTTCATCAAAACATTCATGCTTATTCTTTGGCCTGATACCTTCTGGTGGTATGGTCACAATTCTGCACTCAAGAGCGATCAGAAAAGTTGAAAAAATAAATTATGTGGTCCATTTAATTCCCTTACTATTCATCACCACTAAAAGTAGAAATCTTCTTAGGCAGGAACCCACCCTGTATCGTGTTTACACACATGTCTAGATTGACTCAGTCAGTCGAGATATATACTTAAAGGTGGGTCTAGGACCAACGTTTCGTGGCGTTAAAAACTCTTGGGGCTATGTAGCGTATAACAACCTAATATCGAATATTTTTTGCGAAGTCGTTTTTTTCCTTACAAAAGCCCAATTACAGCTATTACTACCAATTTACAGCTAATTCAGTTAGAAAATGGTCCTAGGACAATACAAATTGAAATAAAATGTGGACAAGACCGACAACAGTTTGAATGCAATCGATTACTTAGACAGACAGACAGACAGACGGACATTTTTAAATGAATTGAAAATTGTGTAAAACGCAATTTGTCAAAGAAAAACATGGGGTCTAATACGAATATTTCGATGAGGCAAATTTTGGCCGTAGCAAAGTGTATATAGCCTCATTGACAATAAGGCTGAGGGTATAAATATGTCGATATGGTCGTACCATCAGTTGGAAAATGCGCCAAGGGTCCATAAAATATAGCTGTTTGGCCTTTATATGAGGGCTTTGTAAAAACATCGACCCATATTGCAGATTTTTTGCAAAGATCAGAAAAAGATCGATAACATCGGATACTACATATAAATTTACAACATTTTAAAATATTTTCCATTACTGGAGAGGGTAATACAGTAATTGGTTCGATGATATCATCATCTCATAATCTAGGTTTTGTAAAAAAAAACGCAATACAAAAAATTTCAGGAAATTGTACATAAGCTAAAAAGTGATTTTAAACTATTGACCATTTCGGATTTTGAATACTTCGTTCGCTTGATATTATAATTTTTTTTTTTTTTGCAAAATATTAAATAGTTTGGACGGGAAGTATCAGAGTATCGACATTTGTTTAAGTTTGGAAGAAATATCAGGTTGTGACAATTTTGTATAAAATCGGGTACTCCCTTCATAGGTCGTCGAGCGAACCACTCAGCATGACAGACAAACATATGTTTCTAAATTGACTCAACATTTTTTAAAACTGACCCAAAGGCACCTGGAGCCTATCACTTATGAGGAATCTAACAACTATGAGGCACGTTTTCGTCTTATCAAACTTAGGGCTGAAGTGGTGTTAGAAATTCATTGAGGTGGTATCGCTGTTAACGTAAGTACTTCGATCTGTTACAAGAGACATTTGGGTATGAAAGGTTTTTGTGAAGAGGCTATATATAGCTTCTTCTGGGGAGAATATCCCAACAAAATACTAAGGGAGCTGATGAGGATCAGAGGTGAGATCTGAAACTATAGTCTTCCCCGCCTTACCCCTCGGCGGATAATGCCATACATTCCCCACTAATAAATAGTTTTTTTATAGAAACAATAAACTGGATTCAGCCTGACTATTTTGCAAAAACAAACAAAATACAAATGGTATCCCAAATAACCCGCAAACACTACTACTAAAATTCAATTTTTTCATATTTTTGTATCAGAATTTGTTGTTGACATACTATTGAACAAAGCGACAATGCTCACTCAAACTCAACCTCTGATCCCATTTTTAAAAAGACATATTTTTTTGTGAATTGTGATTTTAATCTACAAAAAATACTTAACTGCATGTCAATGACAGTAATTTGGCAATGCGTACTCATATTTTATTTTTCAGTCGTAAACATTTTAGAACATATAAAAAAGGAAACGTCACAGTTTCCATTGAAATATTTTTCTTCATTAGGTCTTTACCTCCAAGCCCTTGCATCTCTCTCCACACAATACCCCTTCCTTGCTAACTGTATATCTGCCCTCTTCACATATCATTTGAACCTAACACCAAACTGAAGAAAATTATATTTTTATGGGTTTTAATTATGGTTTGCTTTTTTATGACAACCATTGAGCGTATCTCATTTCACATTAACTTCTTTAATTGAAAAAAATAATGTCTTTTAAATGTTGATAATTATTTGACGTGAATATGTTTATTATGCTGATGCGAAAGGAGGGAGAGGTTTTATTTGAAATGAAAACGCTCATAATATTATACCTTAACATTAAAAAAAGAACATTTGCCATTAAAATAGGTGGAAAGGGTCCCATTTGCAAGGAAAGTGTTAATGATGCTGACGATTATGATGATGCCAATTAAGATGTTGATGATATATTATATATATTTTTATACATAAATTACTTTTACATAAAAAATATATTAAACTGAAAATTGAGGAAACACTTTGGACATTTTTCTTTTTAATATTTTCAAAATTTATTTTCGATAAAAAAAGAGTATAGCCCTGGAAACATTATGTTTTTGTGCATATGTTTGTAACAGGCAAAAATAATCGAGATAGACCCATGGTTCTTTTTGAGAATATACATAGAATCACTTTCTTAGTCGATTTATGCATGTCCGTCCGTCTGTCTGTCCATGTATTTTTGTGAGCAAAGTACAGGTCGCATTTATGATCCGAATTGGATGAAATTTGGCACAGCTCATTTGTTTGGCCCAAGGACGAACCCTATTGAAATTGGGAAAAATCGGTTCAGATTTAGATATAGCTCCAATATATATTTTCGTCCGATTTAAGGTAAATGGTGCACCAAAGTCCCTATATATCTTTCGATTTGCACGAAATTTGGCACGAAAGTTTTGCGAAAGGTGGTTCAGATTTAGATATAGCTCCCATATATAGCTTCGCCCGATTTTAGGTAAATAATCCACTAAAGTCCCTGGAAATCATTTGATTTGCACGAATTTTAGCATAGTGTACCGAATTAAATCTAGAATGATGTGTGAAAAGTTTTGAGAAAATCGGTTCAGATTTAGATATAGCTCCCATATACATTTTTGTCCGATTTTAGGTAAATAGTGCACCAAAGTCCCTATATATCCTTCTATTTGCACGAAATTTGGCACAGCGTGCTGAATTATCTCTGGAATGATGTTCGCCAAGTTTCGTGAAAATCGGTTCAGATTTAGATATAGCTCCCATATATATCTTCGTCCGATTAAGGTTAATTGTGTACCAAAGTCCCTATATAACTTTCGATTGGCACGAAATTTGACACAGAGTACTAAATTAAGTATAGAATGATGTGTGCAAAGTTTCGTGAAAATAGGTTCAGATTTAGATATAGCTCCCATATTTAGCTTCGCCCGATTTCAGGTAAATAGTCCACTAAAGTCCCTGGAAATCTTTTGATGTGCACGAAATTTGGCACAGAGTTATAAATAAGATCGAGAATGATGACTGTCAAGTTTCGTGAAAATCTGTTCAGATTTAGATATAGCTCCGATATGTATTTTCATCCGATTTAAGGTAATTGGTGCACCAAAGACCCTATATATATTTCGATTTGCACGAATTTTGGTATAGGGTACTGAATTAAGTCTAAAATGATGTTGCTAAGCTTCGTGATCCATAGCTAGGCCGATTGACACAACGTACTGATGTTATATAAATTAGTCTCTGGCAAGTTTCCCTGAAATCGGTTCAGATATAGATTTATAACAAAACGCGTCGTCTGCTAGGATACATACAGTGGTGGTCACAGAATTAAAACATTTACTGTGGTAAACATTTTTTGATCAGCCCTCGATTCGTTTGAAGTATTTTTGAAAATTTTTTAATTCAGAACACTTCGATATACTGCACTTAAGAGATTTAGTGTGAAAATGGAAAATTATTGCATGCAATTTTTCCATAAATAAAGGTTTTTATGAAAATACATCGACTTTGAAGTGGCCATATAATTAAAACATTGTGTGATTTTTTACTTTACTGCATTTTTTGAAAATGTTTTTAAAAAAGCTCTTTAATTTAGTTAAATTATGTAAAGTAAGCACCGATAAAATCATTTACTGATAAACATTTTTGAAAAGATCTGTAAAATCTATCAAAATTGCCAAAAAATTGTACAGTACACCTTACATTCAGAAAATAACCCTTATTATAGAAAATAAAGGTCCGAATGCACCAGAAATTGCTAGAATTAGTAGAAAACAATAAATAATTCTCAAAATAAATAAATATTTGAAATAAAAACTGAAAAAAATGGGAATTAACCTTAAGGAACGATTCAATTTCGATAGCCTTTATTGAAGAAGGCCGGAATATTTTTGCAGTATGTGAGGAAATATCGATTGATATTGGCATTTATTTTATCAAATCGATTGTTCGAGTAGTACAGAATATATTTTATCAAAAAATATATCAGTCACAACAGAACGAACAGAGATCAACGCCTATGTTTACGAGAAAACGTTTCTGGTACACAGCAGCATTTTTGATGCTCAACACAAGACTTTAAATATTTGTCAAATTGTAATTTTTTTCTTTCTTTTAGGCTAAAATAGATTAAATGGACATTATTCTATTCAAAAAATATTATTTTGGAAAAATATTGTCATGTTCAATACACTTTAAGGGTCAAGAGTTAACCATT
Source organism: Musca vetustissima (assembly GCF_032173495.1). Taxonomy (NCBI): domain Eukaryota; kingdom Metazoa; phylum Arthropoda; class Insecta; order Diptera; family Muscidae; genus Musca; species Musca vetustissima. Next base: position 196,617 of record NW_026878619.1, on the reverse strand, counting down.
AAACATGCTGCTGTGTACCAGAAACGTTTTCTCGTAAACATAGGCGTTGATCTCTGTTCGTTCTGTTGTGACTGATATATTTTTTGATAAAATATATTCTGTACTACTCGAGCAATCGATTTGATATAATAAATGCCAATATCAATCGAGATTTCCTCACATACTGCAAAAATATTCCGGCCTTCTTCAATAAAGGCTATCGAAATTGAATCGTTCCTTAAGGTTAATTCCCATTTTTTTCAGTTTTTATTTCAAATATTTATTTATTTTGAGGATTATTTATTGTTTTCTACTAATTCTAGCAATTTCTGGTGCATTCGGACCTTTATTTTCTATAATAAGGGTTATTTTCTGAATGTAAGGTGTACTGTACAAATTTTTAGCAATTTTGATAGATTTTACAGATCTTTTCAAAAATGTTTATCAGTAAATGAGTTTATCGGTGCTTACTTTACATAATTTAACTAAATTAAAGAGCTTTTTTAAAAACATTTTCAAAAAATGCAGTAAAGTAAAAAATCACACAATGTTTTAATTATATGGCCACTTCAAAGTCGATGTATTTTCATAAAAACCGTTATTTATGGAAAAATTGCATGCAATAATTTTCCATTTTCATACTAAATCTCTTAAGTGCAGTATATCGAAGTGTTCTGAATTAAAAAATTTTCGAAAATACTTCAAACGAATCGAGGGCTGATCAAAAAATATTTACCACAGTAAATGTTTTAATTCTGTGACCACCACTGTATGTAAAATATACCCAAAGTGGTGAAGGGTATCATATAGTCGGCCCAGTCCGACTTTACTACTTTCCTTACTAGGTTTTTAATATCTTTAAAATTATTTTCGATTATAGAAAAGCAAAGCCCTGGAAACAATATTATATGCTAATTTGGTCGGGGATTTTTTTTTTTTTTTTTTTTTTTTTTGTAGTATTCTATTGTATTGGGGGCTTTTAAATTAACCTGGAAACTATAGCTAATAATGATTGTTTTCTTTTTCTATTCACCAATTGTTTTATTTGTATATCTCTTGTATTGTTTCTTTTTCTTTTGTTTGTTTATTTGATTTGGAATTCTATTAATTCCATTGACTATTCGTTTATGCCAGCCATTTTCATTGTTAATTAAAAATGTGTTTATTCTCGACATGAATTTATTGTTCCACTGTGTTGTGTGACGTATGAGTGTGCGTGTTTTCTGTTAGCAGACGTATTTTTGTTAGTCTGCGGTGGCGTATGTTTTATGACTCACACAATAATGTTACACATACGCCATAATATCAGCATGTAAATTATATATTTTTGGTAGTAAATAATTTTATAATTGTTTAATTTAAACATATTTTCCTTTAAATTAATTGGAAAAGTCATATTCCATTTGGCGGTAATTATTATTTTTAATCTGTTTCCTAGAATTACAGCAATACATCGCAATATGGGGAGCTAATTCGATTTGGTTGATATTAAAAGAAAATGTTTTACTTCTGACAAATTTTAAATTGAAATATTTTTAGTAATGAAACTTTAAATCAGTTATGTATTTTTGTTATTAACAAATATACAAAGTCAATATTAAGCCAAAATGTTTTTAATAATATAATTCAATAATAATATTATATTGTTCTAAAGTCCATTTGTTGATATTTTTATAATGTTTATTTAATTAATTATATTTTTGTTTTTCTTTTTAGGTAAGTTTTCGATAATATTTTTGTGGCCGAAATCACATGGATTTTAGTGAGTAGTTATGAATTAAGTTTATACAAAATTATCAGTTATTCTTTGGATATAACAGATATTTGCTACCCTCAGCCTCGTACTGTGAAAATAACTACAGGAATCGGCATATTTCAGATTCTTTGAAAAAAATACCTTAGATATTTCATACATCATTTTGCAAAATCGGACGAATATATCTGTGGAGGTCATCCCCAACAGATTCATTGAGCAGATCGCTGTCTGCTAGGTGGCGCTGCTAGAACTAAATATTCAAAAGCCATAACCTCCAAAGAGGTGTGTAAAATTCTAACAATTCGTCCAATCATTTTCAGAGACTACATTTATAAAATCAAATCGGAATTAGCAATTAGTTGTATATTTTTGCTCCAAACCAATATTTTTGGTCGTATCAAAGATGTTTGGGGTTTAAACGTAATATTTCAATAAAGTAGATTTTAGATAAACACAATTCGGGGTACACGTGGCCTTTGACGACATCATGGGGTATATTTTCATATTCCATCAACACATATAGTTAATCATCCCATGTTTTAAACATTGCATGAGGGTAGATTGTTCCTTCGACAGCTTAATGTTGAGTTCTCTCGTAATATGGGCCGAAATAATGTACAATACTGTGAAATTCTCTATCGTTGCATTTTCCAAATATGGTAAACTATTCGGGTGGCTAACGACGAATTGAGATATCCTCTAACGAATTTGCGGTGATTCCTCATCGGACTGAAAATATCGTAAACGAGTAGTACTTTTCTAATCGATTTATATCCTAATCGATTTATAATTAATTTGGAACAACTCAAAAACCTCTTGAAGTCTGGCGACTTAGATGTTTTGGCACTTCTGATGACATTGTCTAACGAATATTGGTGGTCCTGCTTGTCCTATCGTTATCGGTCTGCCTTATACATTTTCGGTTAATATAAACTCTTCCGAGCTGTTACCTCATTGTTATTAAACGAGTCTAAAACCCAATCCGTGATTCCAATGGCATCCAACTCGTTGTGAACGCTTGAATCGAAGGAACATCGTTAGGACTATGGTTGTTCCATAAAAACGTTGGTATTTAGATGACTTTGGAATTTAGATGAATGGGTATTGAGCACAAATAAGAACGTCTTCTAAAAAGTAAAAAGAGTCAGTCGGTGTGCCGACATATATTTACCCTCAGCCTATGGTTTACGGAGGTCCTCGGAATTACTTACTTACTTAGCTGGCTTCTGACAGAACTTTCGTTCCATAAGCCGAGCTTAGAAACAAATTACAATTTTCGGCAATGTTTTCCTCGACTTCATCTTTCCATCGTATTCGTGGCTTTCGCCTTCTGCGTGAACCATCAGTTGGTTCGCTTTTATATACCTTCTGGGCTGGTGCATCTTCATCCATTCACACAACATGACATAGCCAACGTAGTCGTTGCAGCTCAATACGTCTAACAATGTCGATGTCCGAGAATAGCTGGTACAACTCATGGCGATATTCACCGTCAACGCAGATCGACCCATATATCTTTCACAGAATTTTTCTCTCAAACACTCCAAGAGCTGGCTCATCTGCTTGCACGGGTAATATCAGCTCTTGTAGAGTGTGAGTTTGGTCTGGCGGCAGGTGGCCTTGCTTTTGAGTTGTTTGTTCAGACCATAGCAGCACCGGAATTTCCGAATTTCAAAACTGATGTCATTCATTTTATTTATGGCGGTACCAAGGTATATAAAATCTTTGACTACCTCGAAGCTGTAGTTCTCAAGTTCCACAGTTGGTTCGAGTCTGCTGGACATCTTGAGAGCGCTGATACCATCTGCTTGTCTTCTCGACGTTTACTGCCAGACCCACTTTGGCGGACTCCTTCTCAATTTGTTCCAAGGTGGCTGTTACCGCTCTCAATGTTTGACCCATTATGTCGATGTCATCGGCGTAGGCGAGGAACATATATTGTTTGGAGTACAGAGTGTCATTTCTGTGCCTCTCGTATGACCTTTCCCAGCAGGATGTTAAAAATATCAAACGACAAACTATCACCTTGTCTGCATCCTCGTTTGGTATTAAAGGGTCCTTTCCGACTTTAACTGCTGATATTGTGCCACTTAAAGTTATACTGCTTAGCCGAAATAATTTTGCAGGAATGCCAAACGCAGACATGGCTTAAGGGAACCCCCCCATTTTCCATTTTAATTTTTCAAGATTTTCAATGGGCTGGTAAATCAATACCAACGCTTGTTAAGGTTTGTAACCTTGCACATATATAATTGAAGTTTTAAAAGAGAAGAAAAATAATTTACAAAAAAATTTTGTTATTATTTCGTTGTTGTTTAAATGAAAGAAAAGTCCTTATTTTTGATGGGCGCATGATAACTCCTCACTGGAACATCGGTGTTAGAAAGAGTACATGTCTGGCTCTCGTATGAACTAGAATTATTGACTTCGCTCTAAAATTAACAAAATGGTGGACCTTTGAAAAATTATTTTTGGAAAATCGCCGATTTTTTACCAAAAAACAAGATCTTCACCGATTGGCTTTATCCTAGTTCATACGATAGCTATACACTCCCAGAGAAACGTTGCAAAATTTGGAACCGATTGGATTATTAGTGTTGGAGTTATCGTGCCCGCCATTCGCAAAAAAATGTTTAGAGAAAAACGCGTTTAAAGTTTGAGAAGCCCTTCAGCCGTCACTTGATGCTGACACAGTAAATCGGCTATATCTTCAAGAGTTCTTGAGATTTTCACTTGAAATTTTGTAGAGACATTCCTTAATCAGTGTAGATTCGAATTATATTAACAAAAATTTCGACCCCGAGAAGGGGGGGGGGGTCCCCTTAATACACCGCTGAACGGATAGGGCTGTCGAATGCGGCTTTATAGTCGACGAATCGTTGGAATGTGTCGATGTGTTTTTCGTGGGGTTTTCCAGAATTTGGAGTAGAGTGGAAATTTGTTCAATGCTGGAATTTCCAGTTCTGAAGCCACATTGGTATGGTCCAATAATGTCATTGATCATTGGCTTCAGTCGTTCAGACAGTACGCTGGATATCACTTTATATGCGATGGGAAGGAGACTTATTCCTCTATAGTTGACAAATATGGTCGGACGAAAATATATATGGGAGCTATATCTAAATCTAAACCGATATCAATAAAACTTAGTACAAGTTGGGCTAACTTCAAACTTCAGTATGTTATGTAAATTTTCGTGCCAATCGACCTAAATCTGATTCTTTGGTGCACCATTTACCTTAAATCGGACGAAAATATATATAGGAGCTATATCTAAATCTGAACCGATTTTCACGAAACTTAACAAACATCATTCTAGACACAGTTTCATTAAAATTGACAGATATGTAGGCACATTTGTATACCATTTACATTAAATAGGATGAAAATATATATGGGAGCTCTATCTATAACTGAATCGATTTTCTCCAATATCAATTAGGTTCATCCTTGGTCCAAATAAATGAGCTATGCCAAATTTCACCCAATTCGGACCATAAACGCGACCTGTACTTGGTTTACAATTTAGCATGTACAGACAGACGGACGGACGGGCATGCATAAATCGACTCAAAAAGTGATTCTATGCATATTCTCAAAAGGAACCGTGGATCTATCTCGTTTCATTTTGTCTCTTACAATCATATGCACAAAATAATAAATCTGTCAATTTATGGGAACAATTAAAAGAACAACTATTGTACGGATTTTAAGTATAAATTCGTGTGTTCCTCAATTTCTGTTAATGTCAAATCTAATAACGACTGCTCACTCACTGACTGACGTTTTCTAAATCACCAGCATACACTTTAATTTATAAATTCAAATTGCATATAGCATATTACCTCAATAAAGACTGTAATTAATTCTAATTATAGACGCTTTGGCAAATTTGCAAATATACATACCTATATACATACGTACATACATATGTATACTAAAGCCGCATATTTGCATTGCTACACAGTTACATTGCCCACCAAATGAGGAAAATAAATTGCAATTCTTAAAAATAGCCTTTATTAAAAGCCATCAAAGGCACACACACAAATACACCAATACACACACACATTCATATGCATACTCACATAACCACTTTGTGTAACAAACAATCAATGCTGCACAAAGTAATTGAGTTAACACGCCTTTCGTTTAAATAAATTATAGCCAATGTCCGTTGTTATATGATGACGTACATGAACAGCAACAACAATAGTAGCAACAACAACAAATCAAGCCACTCCATACCCGACCATACCGAGTCACTTCCAATACAAATCGCCAAGAATGTAAATCAATATGTGGCTATTTATTTAATCTCACTTATTAATAAAAAATGAATAAAAACGGCGTATGACAGCACCACTACAGCCACAATGCAAATAAAAAGGAGGAAGAGGATAAAAATCAACCACCCCTTTTACCTTCATTTATCCATCCATCCATCGATCCACCAGTGTAATCATCATTAATAATATGGTTGTTGTTGTTTTTATTATTTATTATTGACATTGTTTAATTTCTTTTCGCCGATGTCAAATTGTCGATGAAATTGCAATGACAATTAACAAACAATCATACATAAATAAGAAATAAAAACAACAACAACAATCCTCACTTAATCGTACCAAGACGAAAATTGTTAATTAAGCGAAAATAATTCAAAAAGTCCACGATTAATTTTTTGTTTCTTAGTCTCCTTGGCATTTGAGCATTTAAGCAAGCAACCAACCAACCAACCATCCACCACATAAGAAGATTTGCTTTCTCTTATAAAATGCGATAATTATGTTTTAAGAATATTTACGTATTTCAATATTGACAACTTAATTATTGAAGAAGAAGAAGAGCAACAACGACAACAGAAAAATCAACAACCAAATGGTGACAAACAACAAATCAAGTGGGGCAAAAGGCTTGGTCGTGGTTAAATATCACAATAATAACAAACAAATAAAATACACACAAAAGAGGCCAAACAGTATTTTAAGAGGCCCATTCAAGTCCTTGAACGATGGAGCAAAACAAGAGCAATTGTTGTTGTTGCTGTATTTATGAAATAACAAAAGGATAATCATTTATGTGTATTTATAAAAAAAAGGCAGGCAGACAGACTGTCTGCCTATATTTAAGTGTTGCTGTGTGAAGAGGGGTTTTTTCACTTAATGACAAAACAAAGAAAAACATTGTGTAAAGAAATAAAAAAGTTAATATTGCACAGTGGTTTACTGTGCATGGAAATTTTATGGAAGATCTACAAAGAAGAAAATCATATATAGAAGACACCTCATATCGACTTCTGTCTAAGAGGTTTGGTTTTTCTTTTGATGGAGAACAATATATTGTTTAAAAAGGAATGCTGCACAGTGGTTTAAAGTGAATTATACTACAGACTTCCAGTACCTTCCTATACACATAAGAACCTTCGAAATCCCAATAATATATAAAAAACCAGTGAGAGGAGCAGTATAGTCGGACGGGGCCGACTCTACGATATTATCCTATCTGATCATCAATTATATCAATTATAGGCGTTATCCTTGACCATACCTGGTCCCTCATGCAAATGTTCAAAGCGATCAGCGCCATATTTCCGCCCTCTAGTATGGTAATGGGCTACTAAATAATATATGAATACATAAGCACCTGTAAATATTTAAATGTATATCCCACATCCGAGTACATACGAAAATATAATTAGTACCACTTTAAAATTCCTCTTGGATATACCATCAACTTCTGGGGTGTATATCCTTCAGGGGTAAATATATACGTTATAGAATACAAATATTGTAATTTTTCACACAAAAGTCAGGGCCCATTACTTACTTAACTGGCTTGTTACAGAACGGTTGTTCCATAAGCCGAGCTTAAAAAAGATTTTCATGCGCGTCGGTCTTGTGCGCAAGTCCACAAATTTGGAAGACCACGTTCCAAGATGTTGTTTTCTACTTGGTCTTTCTATCTGATTCGTGGCCTTCCCCTTCTACGGGAACCATCAGTAGGCTCATTTTTATATGCCTTTTGAGCTGGGCATCTTCATTCATCCGCACAACATGGCCTAGCCACCGTATTCGCTGCAGCTCAATACGACTGACTTTGTCGATGTTCGCGTATAAATTGTAAAGCTCCTGGTTCATTCGACGCCGATATTCACCGTCAACGCAAATAGGCCCGTAGATCTTTCGGAGAATTTTTCTCTCAAACACCCCAAGAGCTACCTCTTCTGCTTGCGCAAGTACCCATGCTTCTGATCCATATAATAGCACGGGTAGTATCAGCGTCTTGTAAAGTGTGAGTTTGGTCTGGCGGGAGGTGGCCTTGTTTCTAATCTGCTTACATAGACCATAGTAGCATTTGTTGGCCATCACAATCCTTCTCCGGATTTCAAAACTGATGTCATTCGTTTTATTTATGGCGGTACCAAGGTATATAAAGTCGTTAACTACCTCGAAGCTGTAGTTCTCAAGTTCCACAGTTGGTCCGAGTCTACTGGACGTCTTGCGCGTTGATACCATCAGCTTGGTCTTCTCGCCGTTTACTGCCAGACCCACTTTGGCAGACTCCTTTTCAATTTGTTCAAATGTGGCTGTTACCGCTCGCAATGTTCGACCCATTATATCGATGTCATCGGCGTAGGCGAGTAACTGGTGTTGTTTGGTGTACAGAGTGCCATTTCTGTTCACCTTTGCGTCTCGTATGACCTTTTCCAGTAGGATGTTAAAAATATCACACGACAAACTATCACCTTGTCTGAATCCGCGTTCGGTATTGAAGGTCTCCGATAGGTCCTTTCCTACTTTAACGGCTGACCTTGTGCCACTTAAAGTTATCCTGCATAACCGTATTAATTTTGCAGGAATGCCGAACGCAGACATGGCTTTAAACACCTCTGAACGGATAGGGCTGTCGAATGCGGCTTTATAGTCGACAAATAGGTGGTATGTGTCGATGTGTTTTTCGTGGGTCTTTTCCAGGATTTGGCGCAGAGTGAAAATCTGGTCAATGGTGGATTTGGCAGGTCTGAAGCCGCATTGGTATGGTCCAATGATGTCATTGACCATTGGCTTCAATCGTTCACACAGCACACTGGATAGCACTTTATATGCGATGGGAAGGAGACCCTTTCCTCTATAGTTGGCACATATCGTTTTGTCTCCTTTTTTGGCATGCATTCATCTAGCCAAATTGTGTTAATCAGCTGGTGCATGCTCCTGACCAGCATCTTAAATAGCAGTATTGAATAGTTCGGCTGGTAACCCAGGCCCATTGACCTGCTCAGGGCCCATTTGACATGCTAAATATTGACCGATCATTTTCAAAACAGGCATGCATATTCCTTGGCCCGAAAATTCGCGATGTTTGGGCCATAGTTGCGGTCTCTGGACCGACCAGAAAATCAGACAAAAATAAATTTTTTGGTCCTTTTCATGCCCTAAATATTCCCAAAAACAATAGGGGTATTCATTGAGCAGAACCCATCCTGCATGCAAAGTTTCGTGAAGATTGGTCCATAACTGTGGTCTGTATCGTGTTTACAAATTGTAATGGACAGATGGACAAACGGACGAACACACATGTCTAGATCGACTCAGCTAGTCGAGATATGACGATCGATATATTTGAAGGTGGATCTAGGACCATTATTTAGAGGCGTAACAAATTCTTGGGGCTGCTCAAAGCTATAATACCCTGACAACGTAGTTTTGTAGGGTATAACAATGCAAGATATATTTATACCCTTCAACACACTAATCAACAGGGTGCATATGTTTTTAACAAGCAAAAGGAAATATAATAGACCCGTGGTTCCTTTTGAGAATATGCATAGAATCACTTTCTGAGTCGATTTATGCATATCCGTCCGTACATCTGTGCATGTTAAGTTGTAAACAAAATACAGATCGCATTTATGATCCGATTAGCACAAAATTTGGCACAGCACATTTGTTTGGCCCAAGGACGAACCCTATTGAAATTGGGAAAAATCGGTTCAGATTTAGATATAGCTCCCATATATTTGTTCGTCCGGTTTTATGTAAATAGTGCACCTAAGGCCCTATATAGCTTTCGATTTGTACGAAATTTGGCACAGGGTACTGAATTAAGTCTATAATGAGGTGTGCTAAGTTTTGTTAAAATCGGTTTAGATTTAGATTTAGCTCCCATATCTATTTTCGTCCTATTTTAAGTAAATTGTGCACTAAAGACCCAAAGTTTGTACGATTGATGCACAATTTTGTACATTGTTTATACCCTTCACCACACTGTGGTACAGGGTATTATGTATTTGTGCATATGTTTGTAACAGGTAAAAATAATCGAGATAGGCCCATGGTTGCTTTTGAGAATATGCATAGAATCACTTTCTGAGTCGATTTATGCATGTCCGTCCGTCTGTCTGTCCGTCCGTCCATGTATTTTTGTTAACAAAGTACAGGTCGCATTTATGATCCGATTTGGATGAAATTTGGCACAGGTCACTTAATTGGCCCAAGGACGAACCCTATTGAAATTGGAGAAAATCGGTCCACGTTTAGGCATAGCTCCCATATAAGGGTACCCCCAATTTGCGGTATTTTGAGGTTATTTAGCACGTTTTTTAACTGAATTCGCTGAAATTTGGTACTTTGAGTTCTTATTGGGTAGCAAATCTCCATACTAAAAATTATAAATATAGGTCCATTTTTTCGGATAGTCCCCATATAAGGGTAGCCCCAATTTTCGGTATTTTGGGGGTTTTGATCGCTTTTTTTGTACCGAATTCGCTGAAATTTGGCACTTTGAGTTCTTACTGGTTAGCAAATTTCCCTACTAAAAATTATAAATATAAGTCAATTTTTTCGGATAGTCCCCATATAAGGGTACCACAATTTTCGGTATTTTTGGGTTCTTGAGCTCGTTTTATAACTGAATTCTCTGAAATTTTGTAAATTGGGTTCATATTGGGTACCAAATTACTCCACTAAAAAAGTCCAGTTTTTCTGGTAGACCCCATATAACGGTACCCCCAAATTTTTGGTATTTTGGGGGTTCTGATCGTATTTTTCGACCGAATTGACTGTAATTTAGTACGTCGAGTTCTTATTAGGTAGCAAATCTCTCCACTATAAATTATAAATATAGGTCAATTTATTCGGGTAACCCCCATATAAGTGTACCCCCCAATTTTCGGTATTTTGGGGTTCTTGAGCGCGTTTTTCAAAGAAATTCTTTGTAATTTGGTTTTTTATACCCTTCACCACACTGTGGTACAGGGTATTATGTCTTTGTGCATATGTTTGTAACAGGCAAAAGGAATCAAGATAGACCCATGGTTCCTTTTGAGAATATACATATAATCACTTTTTAAGTCGATTTATGCATGTCCGTCCGTCTGTCTGTCCATTTTAAATTGTAAACAAAGTACAGGTCGCATTTATTATCCGAATTGGAGGAAATATGGCATACGTCACTTATTTGGCCCAAGGACGAACCCTATTGAAATTGCGAAAAATTTAGATATAGCTCCCATATATATTTTCGTCCGATTTAAGGTAAATGATGCACCAACGTCCCTATATATCTTTCGATTAGCACGAAGTTTGGCACATGGTACTTAATTAAGCCTAGAATGGTGTGTGCTAAGTTTCATAAAAATCAGTTCAGATTTAGATATAACTTCCATATATATTTTCGTCCGATTTAAGGAAAATGGTGTACCAAAGTCTCTGTATACCTTTCGATTTCCACGAAATTTGGTACAGCGTACTGAATAAAGTCTAGAATGATGTGTGTTAAGTTTCGTGAAGATTCATCTGTTGAATTTACCCAAAGTGGTGAAGGGTATCATATAGTCGGCCCCGTCCGACTTTACCACTTTCCTTACCGTTTTTTTTTTTCGAAAAGGCGACATCTGTTAGAATAAACCCAAAGTGGTGTAGGGTATCATATAGTCGGCACAAACTGACAATACTACTTTCCTAGCTGCGGTTTTCAACCTGAGGGTCTGTAAATTGGAGCATTGTTTTTTCAGAGCATGAATAACCTAATGTAATAACGTAGTCTCATATAAAAGGCCAAGGAATTTTGAATGTACAAGAGGGTTTAACAGGTTCAACCGTTGTTTTGATAAATTCAAATAATATTATTTGGAAAAAAATCTTTAAAAAAAATCCAAAAATACGCTTTTAGGCAGTTATTTTTTTTTTTTTTTTTTTTTTTTTTTTTTTTTTTAAATCTGTCCTAGGGCTTGAAAAAATGTTTTTAATATAAACGCTTATGGATCAAATTTTTTCACTTTCTTTCTTAACTTTTTGAGGAGTCTTCTGTACATAAAACCTTATAACGGATATTTTCGCTACAAAGTTCCCTCGAAGAAGAGAAGACTCTTCTATATTTTAGAATACTTGTGAAGTATCTTCTAATTGCTGAAGATCAATTGCTAGAGTTTCTATCTAAGCATTCTTGATGAACTTCAATTTAAAGAAAACATCGTAAAGGGTATTTTCTCTACAAGGGTACTTCAAAAGATCTTCTACTTTTATTGACCACTATCGAAGATCTCTTGAGGAGTATTCTATGACCATTATTAAAGAGCGTCAATCTACACAAAACCTCATAACGGATATTTTCGCTTCGAAGTTCCTTCGAAGAGTACAAGACCTTTTGAAGACTCTTCTATATTGTACAATACTTGTGAAGGATCTTCTAATTGCTAAAATTTCTATCTAAGCACTATTGAAGGACTTCATTTTATAGAAAACCTCATAGACGCTATTTTATGTACAAAGGACCCCTCAATTGATTTTACATTTTAGTCCGAAGAAGATCTCTTGAATGGTCTTCTATATTAAAGAATAATTTTTAAAGCTCTTCTAATACGAAAAGTTCGCACAGGCCGAATTAATTGGCTTTTTTTACATTAAATCGGAAGAAAATATATATGGACGTTTTATCTAAGTCTGAACTGATTCTCATCCATTTGCAATGGGGTTCGTCAAAGGACGAAAAAAATGTGATGACACAACTAATTTGTTTGACCCATTGACGAATCCCATAATGCTATTATTTTGTTTTAACGCTTCAGATTAATATATAGCTCCTCTATGTATTTTATTCTCAAGTTTTCCCTTTTGGAATTATATTTTCATTTATATATATTTATAGAAAAACCGTTTGAGAGATCTTCTATATATATGACACCCTTGATAAATTATTCTAAAATTTTTACTACAATATTTTCTGATTTTCTCGATAGTGCTTCTATTAAAGGCCGCCAATTTATAGAAAACGCTCTAGAGGATATTTTCTGTACAAATTTCCCTCGAAGGATATAAATCCTTTTGAAGGTAATATGGAAGAACCTTCAAGAACCTCTACCAAATAATCTATCGTAGGATAGAATACCTCTTAAAAGTAATATGGAAGAAGAAAGTTGAAGAGGTATTCTATCCATCGAGGGGTCATTTGGAGAGAAAATATTCTTTAGAACGCTTTCTATAGATTGGGAACCTTTAATATGTATGTGGTTTCTTTTTGCTAAAGACCATTAAAGGTATTTCTCATTGTTTCCATCTAGGCACTGTTGAAGGCCTTCGTATCTATAGAAAACCTCCCAAAGAGTATTTTCTCTACAAAGTACCCCTTGAAGGATGTCCTACCTTAAGTATACCTCATATCTAAAGCAGATCTCTTAAAGAATACTAAAAATGTAAGATATTCCTGAAGAGTGAATTTTCATGTTAAGACCTACAATGCAATATTGGATCTTTTTAAATCGCTTCATTTCCCCGAAAATTTTCTTGACTTTCATTTTACTTTTAGGAGTCCTATAGAATGTTGTCTGACGTTCAAGGAATTATTCAAATACCCCTTCTTAATAGTTTACCCATAAAAGTCCTTGTGGAAAATGTTTTCTTCATATATTAGGGTGGCTTGATTACAAAGATCTACAACAACTGATTAATAGCCATTTCAGTATAACATTGTCCACAAATCACTGTCAAAGCTGCAACACTCTCCCCTCTTCCTCCTCGTTTCAACCCAAAACATTCTAAACAAATAACAAAACTCAAATATTTGCCACAAAATATTCACCATTCACTTGACACCCCCCATTTAGGATAAACACTTAATCAATGTTCACAAGTGAACGTTTTGTGGTGTGGCTGCAGCCAACAAAAAAATAAAATGATAAAAATCTCTTAGAAGAAAAGAAAAGGGAAGCATTGGAAATAACTGGTGATGTGTATAGTAAAAGAGGCAAAACGATTTATCCATCCCTCCTTTTTGTCTATACTTTGGTTTTTCTAATTTTTATGACATGCAACAAGAAAAGAAAGTGGCTGGATCTTCGGGAGGGAGAGACGTACATAAAAAAGTGGTTTGGCAACTTTATTGCTGGAATTTTATGTTTTTTTCGCCCATTCTTGAATTCTTTAGGGTGTTGGGGAAAGAAAATTCCTGTCATTTTGTTAGAGAGAGGGAGGGAGGGGAGATTTTTGCGATTGACAGAGATTAAAGTTGCTTTCGGTTTAGTTGAAGGAAGAAAAAATGATATTATCAATATTTTTCAACTTTACTGCAGTAGTTAAATACTGAAGAAATGTGTCATATTTTTTTGTCCTGCAGAAGATAAATAATGGTGAAAATAATGATGGTTTGTTAAGTGGGTATTAGATACATCTCAATGAGAACATTAAAGATATGGAAAACAAAGGATTTACATTTTTATTTCAGACAAATTTTGAAATAATAAAATATTTAAATCCTCCATTTTAAAATTCCCATGATTGAACTTTCAATGAACCGTAATAAATAAACCAGTAAGGAAAGTAGTAAAGTCGGACGGAGCCGACTATATGATACCCTTCACCACTATGGGTATATTGAATAGCATTATTAACATGAAATTGGATGAAATAAAATATGTGATATTTATCTAAATGTGAATCGGACTAGATCTATCCATGAACATGTCGTACGTTTGGGATAAAAGTATGAAAATCGACTTCAAACAAATATCAATAGGTCATCCGTTGGGCTATGCCTGTACTTCTAGAAAACGTAACTATGTTATTCAAGGCTCAATTTTGTACGCTGTGGAAAATTTGATGTCCATCTAACAAACATGAGGAGTTTGATGTACAATTTACTTAAAATCGGACGAAAGTATATATAGAAGCTATACCCAAATATGAAACGATTTCAACGAAACTTGTCACAGGTTAAGTTATACTAATTTCGGTACGTTTAGTTCCTATTAGCCATATATAGGTTTCTTGGTGCGTCAATTACTTCATATCAACTAAATCTAAATCCCTACCGATTTTTACGAAACTTGGCACACAAAATTCTGGACTAAATTCAGTACGCTATGCAACATAAGGACTTTGGCAAATTATTTAAATTAAATCGGACGAAAAAATATATATAGATCTGAACCGATTTTAACGAAACTTGGCAGACATCGCTCTAAGCTCAATTCAATAAGTCATGTCATATTTCGTGCAAATGGAGCTATATCTAAATCTGGACCGATTTTCACGAAACATGGCACATATCATTCTGGACCTAATTCAGTACTCTGTGCCAAATATCATGCAAATCGAAAGATATAGAGGGACTTTGGAGCCCCATTTACCTTAAATCGGACGAAACTATATATGGGAGCTATATCTAAATCTGAACCGATTTTCTCGAAACTTGGCACACATGATTATGGACCTAATTCAGTACTCTGTGCCAAATATCATGCAAATCGAAAGATATAGAGGTAAATGGTGCTCCATTTACCTTAAATCGGACGAAACTATATATGGGAGCTATATCTAAATCTGAGCCGATTTTCTCGAAACTTGTCACACATCATTCTGGAACTAATTCAGTACTCTGTGCCAAATTTCATGCAAATCGAAAGATATAGGAGGGACTTTGGTGCCCCAATTACCTTAAATCGAATGAAACTATATATGGGAGCTATATCTAAATCTGAACCGATTTTCTCGAAACTTGGCACACATGATTATGGACCTAATTCAGTACTCTGTGCCAAATATCATGCAAATCGAAAGATATAGAGGGACTTTGGAGCCCCATTATGGGAGCTATATCTAAATCTGAACCGATTTTTCCCAATTTCAATAGTGTTCGTCCTTGGGCCAAATAAGTGACTTGTGCCAAATTTCATCCAAATCGGATTATAAATGCGACCTGTACTTTGTTTACAATTTAACATCTACAGACGGACCACGGACATGCATAAATCGACTCAGAAAGTGATTCAATGCATATTCTCAAAAGGAACCATGTGTCTATCTCGTTTCCTTTTGCCTGTTACAAACATATGCACAAAGACATAATACCCTGTACCACAGTGTGGTGAAGGGTATAAAACATATTTAACCTCATATTATCAGCAACGAGAAGTAAAGAAGTAAATAGTAGTTAATTATATTATTAATCCATTATATTCTCTTCAGAAAAATAAGAACAATTGGAAAATTTTGTATATGAGTCTGTTTACACCGTCATGTTGAGTAGTTCTATGTAGTTCCACGAGAAATTCTGGATTCAAATAAATTACCCTTCCAAAAAAATAACAAATCAATCAAATCAACTAACATCAAGCGGGAGATTTGTTTTTGTTAATTTTTTGTTTTGTTTCTTTCTAAACAAATAATAAAAACTAAATTCCAACAAATTATATCGATAATCGACACAATTAAATTAGGTGTCAAAATTAATATTAATTTGATACGTTTTACCGCTTAATTGCGGTTTTTGCTGAGTGGGTTAAAAAAAATTAGTAGCCATGGTTGATAAATAACATTTTAATTACAATTTGAATATCAATTAATTATTTTTATACGCATCACACAGTGCTACATGGTATTATGTGTTTGGCCAGAAGTGTTTAACATTCAGGAGGAAATAAATTTTGTTAAAATATCCTTAGAGTAATTTGTTGACTCCATGAATTTTTGAAAATGAAGAATTATCTAATATTTGATACTTTTGGTTCTATTGGGTTTAAAATATTCCTACAAAAAATTTGCCCAATAAAAAAGGCCCGAACGGTTTTAAATTTACCCCGTGGTAGAGGATACAAAAAGTTCGCCAAGACCGACCAGCAACCATGGGAAACGTCAACGGAAAAAAAATTATGACACAGCTATTTTTTAGTACGCCCTTCCTTACGGCTAATAAGGGTAAATACACTTTCATACGGCAAAAATGTGCCTCATCAAAGTATTGCTTTTAGACGCCCATGTTGCATTTTCAACCAAGTCCGTCTCAGACAATTTGCAGTCGATATACTAATGTAAGTCCATCTGTCTGTCTTTTTGGCTGGCGCGCACGATAACTCCTGAAGGGAGTTAACGATTTCATCCAAACTATGCTCATCGTAATATTTGTTACAACCTTAGTTTAAATTCGAAGATGGCGAATAGCGTACTACCCGATTTGAACCAAGATCCAATGGTCTACTCCTTCTATTACCACCCTTACAAAGGGACAAAATTTGCAAATCTCAAATAGAGCGAACATAATATTCAATTTCATCCAAACTTTGTACACTGTAATATTTTTTCATAACCTAGATCGAAAGATCCAAAGATGACACAATCGATCCACTCCTCCAGCACAATGGGTCAACATTTTGAAAATTTTTTAATTCAATAACAACGGTATGGAATGTTTTATTTAAATCTATTGATAGAAGACCCTTCAATAGGTCTTCTATAGATATGACAGCCTTCAAAAATGATTCTACAAGAAAAAAATTGGGGTTCTCAACATAAAAGACGTTAGCTTATCTCCCGCATTTCAAGAAAACCTTTAGAAATTTTAAGGAATCCCGCATAAAAATTGAAAACTTTTCGAGAGTTATTATATATGTAGAAAATTTTTAATTTTTATTTTTTAATTTGATATTTCAAAAGGTATAACCAGTGAGCGGAGCAGTATAGTCGGACGGAGCCGACCATACGATACCCTACATAACTACAACGGAACTCTAACTTTCTGCTGATTTTTATTCTGAGCCTGGAAAATACTTCGTGATAATTGCACCCTCTTGCCCGAATAGTTGTTAACAGCACCTTTTCCTTACACTGACATATTTTCCGAATATTACTAATATTCTGTACAGTCCAGATTCTCTTCACCGTGGGTTGTGTTGTTATATTCGATTATAATTGTGGTCTATAGATTGACTCCAAAAAAACCCCAAATATTAAGTTGTCGGTCCACTTCATTCCAAAATTATTATCTGATCATACCGAAAATTATAGACGTTATCCTTGACTATAACTGGAACCTCATGGAAAATTTCAAAGCGATCAGCGCTATATTTCCGCCCTCTAGTGTGAAAATGTGTTACTAAATAAAATCTGAGTACGTAAGCACCTGTAAATATTTTAGTGTAACTCCCACATCTGAGTACATACGACCATATAATTGGTATTAATTTAAAGGTCAACCACTCCTCTTCGATATACTATCAACTTCTCGAATATATTT
The DNA here is from genome assembly GCF_032173495.1 of Musca vetustissima. Taxonomy (NCBI): domain Eukaryota; kingdom Metazoa; phylum Arthropoda; class Insecta; order Diptera; family Muscidae; genus Musca; species Musca vetustissima. Next base: position 178,376 of record NW_026878619.1, on the reverse strand, counting down.
CCATCAGAGGCAAATATATACGCCATAGAATACAAATTTTGTAATTTTTTACACAAAAGTCGGGGTCAATTTGACCCGCTAAATCTTTATAAAAACAGGCATGCTTATTCTTTAGCTCGATCCCCGTCTCCATGTAAAATTTCGAAGTTCGGGCCATAATTTCGGCCTCTGGAGCGACCAGATAAACGGACAAAAATTAAGTATTTGGTCCATTTCGCCCCCTATATATTAACCAATCTTTACCAAAAACAATAGGGGTTCATTGGCCAGAACCCATCTTACATCCAAAATTTCGTGAAGATTGGTCCATAACTGTGGCCTGTGTTGTATTTACAAATTATAATGGACAGACGGACTGACGGACACACATGTCTAAATCGACTCAGCTAGTCGAGATATGACGATCGGTATACTTAAAGGTGGGTCTAGAACCAATATTTCGCGGCGTTACAAACTTTTGGGGCAGCACAAAGCTATAATACCCTGACAACATAGTTGTGTAGGGTATAAAAATATAAGACATTTCCGTACACCGTATGCGAATATAAGACATTTCAAAAGGGCTACCAAGACATAATCAACATACACTCAAATACCTATATTCTCTTATACGTATTTCCAAAACGACTGCCTCAACACTATACGCCAATTCTGGCCGAAGGAGAAATTTAGCTCTATACTAAATTTGGTACCATTTATTACCTTTCGTACTATTTCTATGTTTCATAATTCGAGCTTCGAGGTTCAGCCAAACCCAAAGTTTACCAAATGTAGTACCAATTAGTACACATTAATATACATTTCCATTAATACCCACCTCAACCATCCAATAGAAATCATATTTCCCAATTTCAAGATTCCTATAGGTTCCCCAAATCCAAATTATATAAAATTTGGTACTATTTAGTCTCCATAAGTAAAAAATCTCCAAATCTACATCCATATCCCAATCCTACATGCCAACAGTGATTCTAAGACAACATTTCCACGACAGAGGGGTCTACGATCCGAAAAGACCCGAGTCTTACTCGACCAACGTCTGTCACCTCAGCCCATTGTGTAAAACAATAGGGCAGCTACAACAACAACAGTGATTCTAACCCCAAAGTTCAGCATTCCAGCTCCATCAGTTCACCTAAATTCAAATCGTATCAAATTTCCTAATTTCAGGATTTCAGCCCTATCGATTTACCCTGAATCCAAATTGTCCTAAATTTAGTACAAATAAATAAGAATTTCTAAAACGTCCAGCATACCCAAATCCTTTACTTCAACAGAAATCTTAATTCCAAATTCCTAATATTCTAATCTTATTTAAAGATTTAAGTGTTCCAGCTCTATTGGTTCATCCAAATCCAGATATAGTACCATCTAGTACTTTTCGTAGACATGAGTAAACAATTTCCAAAACTACTTACATGTCCCAATCCTACACTCCGAAGGTAATGTTAATCTACAAATTCAGGATTCCATCTCCATCCTTACCTCCACATTTTTTTGTAAAATATAGTAACATATATTTATTTTCCTATACATGAGTGCACATTTCCAGAACCACCTCCTTATATCGTCACTTCTTCTCTACTTTGATTTTTTTATAATTTTATTCCAGCTATGTATATTATGGGTTTGCTATAGCCTATCTTAAGTGATATGGCTGCCATCTATCGTTGCCTAGAAACAACGCCTCCTTGAATCTAGTGCATTGGTTGGGGTCGTTTCTTATTTGGTGCTACCATTTACCGTTGGGTGGCGCTATTTCCTATAATTCCTACTTGGTATTTTGATACTGAGGTTGATTTTTACAATGTCAGGGGTCTTCGGATACAACTCATGTTGAGGAGGGGGATGTTAGTAGAGGGTGAATTTGCTATAGCCTGTCTTAAGTGATATGGCTGTCATCTATCTATGCCTAGAAAAAACGCCTTCTTGAAACTAGTGCAGTGGTTGGGGTTCTTACCGCTGCATGGCGCTATTTTCTGAAATTCCTACTTTGTATTTTGGTTGGTTTTTAGAATGTCCGAGGTTGATTTTTAGAATGTCAGGGATCTTTGGATACAATTCATATAGAGGAGGGGGGTTTTAGCCTCCTTTCCAAAATATTCGATGTTTGGTTTTTGTTTCGATTATATCTTTTGTTAGTTTCGTTTTTTTTTTCATTAATTCCAGCTAAGTATATGATTGGTTTGCTACATCTTGTCTTAAATGATATGGCTGCCATCTATCGATGCCTAGAAACAACGCCAACATGAATCTAGTGCAGTGGTTGGGGTCCTAGCTTATTTGGTGCTACCATTTACCGCTGGATGGCGCTATTTTCTGCAATTCCTACTTTGATTTTGGTTGGTTTTTCGAATGTCAGAGGTTGATTTTTACAACGTCAAGGGGCTTCGAATACATTTCATGTAAAGGAGGGGGTGATAGCCTTCTTTCACAAATATTCGACATGATTATGCTAAGCGTTACCTTTTTATACGATTAGAACTTTTGTTAGCTTCCTTAGTTATTATTTTTCAAAGCCACCAGTAATGTCTGACACATTCGGCTAAGAGTGACCCTCACCCAAATTTTCAAAATTACTTTTTATTTTACCCTTCACCACACTGGGGTACAGGGTATTATGTCATTGTGCATATGTTTGTAACAGGCAAAAGGAATCGAGATAGACCCATTGTTCCTTTTGAGAATATGCATAGAATCACTTTTTTAGTCGATTTACGCATGTACGTCCGTCCATGTATTTTTGTTAACAAAGTACAGGTCGCATTTATGATCCGATTTGGATGAAATTTGGCACAGTTCACTTATTTGGCCCAAGGACGAACTCTATTGAAATCGGTTCAGATTTAGATATAGCTCACATATATAGTTTCGTCCAATTTTATGTAAATGATGCACCAAACTACCAATATTTTTCCGTTTGGGACAAAATTTTGCACAGCGCACTGAATCAGGTCCATGCTTATGCGTGCTTTTTTTGTTGGAATCGGTTCAGATTTAGATATAGCTCCCATATATATAGTAGTCCGATTTTATGTGAATGATGCACCAAACTTCCAATATTTTTCCGATTGGCACAAAATTTTGCAAAGAGTTCTGAATTAGGTCCACACTGATGTCTACGAAGTTTTGTTAAAATCGTTTCAGATTTAGATATATAGTTTCGTCCGATTTTTTTTTCTTTTTTTGTGAATGGCGCATTTAAATCCCAATATTTGTCCTATTGAGACAAAATTTTGCACAAAGTACTGAATCATATTCAGATTGATGTCTGCGAAGTTTGTTTTTTAAATCGGTTCAGATTTAGATATAGCTCTCATATATAGTTTCGTCCCATTTTATGCGAATAATACACCAAACTCCCAATATTTGTCCGATTGGGACAAAATTCTGCACAGAGTTCAGTACTCTCTTCTGATTCAGATTGATGTCTGCGAAGTTTTTTCTTAAATTGGTTCATATTTAGATATAGCTCCTATATATAGTTTCGTCCGATTTTTTGTGAATGATAACCCAAACTCCAAATATTTGTCTGGTTGAGTAAAATTTTGCATAGCGAACGCTATTGAGAAAAAAATGATGCGTCATAAGATTTGTTGAAATCGGTTCAGATTTTGATAAAGGTCTTATATATATATATATTTGTTCGATGTTATGTAAATGTGGTTACACGAAATTTGGTAGAGGGTATTAAATTGAATATAGTGATTACAAAAAACAAATGGTGTATGCAACGGTTACTCAATTAGGTCCATGTGTTTATACATAGCTTCCATACATAATTTGACTCGATTTCATACAAATGGTACACCAAAGAATCCAAGTCTGTCCGTTTGACATGCAATTTTTCATTGATTTCAGAATGGCATGTGTATGGGGGTTTTCAATTCGTTCAAATATTTATCTAGATAGCACATATATTTTGGCCCGATTTCATCTCATTGGTCCTCAAAAGATTCTATGACCGTTCTATCTACATGATATTGTAGATATTAACATGTCTTACATGTACCCAAAGTGGTGAAGGGTATCATATAGTCGGCCCCGTCCGACTTTTGAACTTTCTTTACTGGTTTTTTTATTAGTATATATAGCTCACGTATGGTTCCGCCTTATTGGTCATAGACTCATGTTCCAAACGATATGGCTATAAGTACCTATTTTGTATAGTCCAACACATTGCATTTCACTATACACCAAATCTCAGCTCCAATAAAAGTTAATTATTCATTGCAACGCTAATATGTATAATTAAACATTATCACTAAATTAAAAAAAAAAAATTATATACATATCAAGTGTTTAACAGTTCTTCATTTAAATTAATTATATAAATAAATTACGTTCACAATTTATGTACATAAAATATCGAATTAAATACTTTTAAATACTGATCCTCTTTGCTATTTGTGTATTATATAATAAATATTTATTTTCAATAATAAGTATTTATATAAGTAATATAAAAGTATATTTATATATATTTTCTATTGATATCCATCCCCTCTTCCCTCTTTACATCATCATATCAAACGATGAGTTGAAATCAATTTGCCATGATTAAAAGTGATTATCCGTTCTTATTTGCGTTTCACATGATTTATAAAATTCACAGCAGACATGCCACACACACACACACACATACTTGTATGACCTCAACCTATATTCGAAACGACGGATATAACATGATAAGGATATACTTCCATTTATTTTTTTTTTACATTTATACGCAATTTAATCGCATTTTCCTCGTCATTTTTTCATGACTTTAACTCTATATCAACAAAGGCACATACACACACACACACTCACATATATACATACATGAAGATGATGAGTGAACTTTTCATTCATTCGTGCGTTCATCGTTTCATTCACACAGAGTTTTCTTTTGTATTGTCCATTTTTATGTCTTTACATTTTAATGATATCGAATGTAAATTGCCTTCTTTTATCGATTTTGTGTTCTCTTTTGTCCATTCGCTTATCATGCATTTTTATCATGTAGGCTTCCCATTAGGGTTGGGGAAATGACAAATAACCCTGGGCTCCAAAAATGAAGATTGCGATAAGATAATAAAAATAATATGAAGAAGTTCCCGCAACATCGTTTGCGATATATTTTTTGTACCCTCAGCTTTCAGGGTAATTAGGGTATATTCAATTTGAAGGAATATCTCATAGAAGACTTGAAGCAGAGATCCTGTCATGGATCTTGGTGTCTTTCATAGGTGAATAGTCTTTCAGATGCGATCTGAAGGTCCTTCATATATTCTTTGGTAGACCGCCTAAGGAGCAAGGAGTCTCTTATGTATGATTAAAAAGTGTTTCATGGAAATATCATCCCAAGTATTTTTAGGCCAAAGATTCATCCGTCCATCTCTTGGATTGAGTACGCCATTGAAATTGTGAAAGATAAAAACCAACCTGGCTTACACCGGTTTGAACTCAGATCATGTAAGAATTTAAATGTCGAACAGACGTAACATTTAAGCGGCTACACCTAAATATATCTCTTAATCCAACATCGAGGTCGCAAATCTCAAGAGGGGAGTAAACGATTTGTAACTTCGTTCATATTAAGGAACCAGTAAGGAAAGTAGTAAAGTCGGACGGGGCCGACTATATGATGATACCCTTCAGCACTTTGGGTATATTTAACAGATGAATCCTAACAGACGTCGCATTTTTAAAGGACCAGTAAAATGAAATTAGATCTATAAACATGTCATTCTGCAACCGTTACTAAATTTTGTCATTTGGTCAGATATAGAAGCTATATCTAAATCTGAACCGATTTTCAGGAAACTTAACACACATCATTCTACACCTAATTCATTACGTTGTGCCAAATTTCGTGCAAATCGAGAGATATATAGGGACTTTGGTGCACCATTTACATTAAATCGGACGAAAATATATATGGGAGCTATATCTAAATCTGAACCGATTTTTCCCAATATCAATAGGTATCGTCCTTGGGCCAAATAAGTGACCTATGCCAAATTTCATCCAAATCGGATCATAAATGCAACATGTACTTTGTTCACAAAAATACATGAACGGACGGAGAGACGGGCGTAAATCGAATCAGAAAGTGATTCTATGCATATTCACAAAAGGAACCATGTGTCTATCTCGTTTCCTTTTGCCTTTTACAAACATATGCACAAAGACATAATACCATGTACCACAGTGTGGTGAAGGGTTTAAAAATTAAGTCTGTCCTTATGATCCACACTGTACAATGCTCTAACGTCGTATTCGATTTGATCTATGCTTCACATATCGAAATTTCTTATTCTCTTATTAAACGCCTTGGGAGCATAGGATTCCAACAAATCATTGCTTTTATGCTCGATTAAACCTTATGTTAATTTCGTTAATCATTGTTGTTTATCCCAGCTAAGTAGATTATTGGTCTGCTCTAGCTTGTCGAATGCGATATGAATGTAATTTATCGTTGTCTAGAAACAACACCACATTGGATCTCTGCATTGAATCGCTGTCCTTGATTATTTGGTTTTACCATTTACCGTTGGGTGGCGCTATCTTCTGTCCGATTTGATTTAAGCTTTACATATCGTAAATTTTTACTCTCTTGTTACTTACCATTGGAGCATAGGGCTGTCTCAAAGCTTCCCATACATAACAGATTGTACCTTGTTTTAGTTTCGTTAGTCATTTCTTTTATTCTAGCTAATTAGATGATGGGGTTGCTATCGCCTGTCTTAAGTGATATGGATGCCATCTATCGTTGCCTAGAAACAACGCATCCTTGAATCTATTGCAGTGGTTGGGGTCCTTGCTTATTTGGTGTACCATTTACCCCTGTGTGCTGCTATTGCCCGCAATTCATATTTTGTATTTTACTACCGAGGTTGGTTTTTAGAATGTCAGGGGTCTTCGGAAACATTTTATGTAGAGGTGGGGGGTTGTTAGCCTCTATTCATAAATATTCGACGTGCTTATGCTAGGCGTTGCCTTTTTATTCAATTAGAACTTTTGTTAGTTTCATTTTTTCATTTATTCCAGCTCAGTAGATGATGGGTTTGCTATAGCCTGTCTTAAGTGATATGGCTGCCATCTATCATTGCCTAGAAACAACTCCTCCTTGAAAGTAGTGCAATGGTTGGGGTCTTGGTTATTTGGTGCTACCATTTACCGCTGGCGCTGCAATAAATATTTTGGTTGGATATTAGAATGTCCGAGGTTGGTTTTTTAAATGTTGGGGGTCTTCGGATACAATTCATGTAGAGGATGGGGGTTTTAGCCTCCTTTCACAAATATTCAATTTTTTGTTCTTTCGATTATAAATTTTGTTACTTTCGTTTTTTTCCGTAAATTCTTACACTCTTGTTACTTCCCATTGGAGCATAGGGCTTTCTCAAAGCTTCGCATTCTTAACAGATTATACCTTGTTTTAGTTTCGTTAGTCATTTTGTTCTTTCTTTTATTATAGCTAAGTAGATGATGGGCTTGCTACAGCCTATCTTAAGTGATATGGATGCCATCTATCGTTGCCTAGAAACAACGCATTCTTAAATCTAGTGCAGTAGTTGAAGTCCTTATTTTGTGTTACTTTTTTCCGCTGTGTGGTGCTGTCTCCAGCATTCCTATGTTGTGTTATCCCCGTTGACGTTGATTGGTCTGCTGTGTTAGGTGCTGGGGCTGCCATCTATCGGTACCTAGCAAAAACGCTTTCTTTAATTTTGTGCAACGTTTGGGGTCCTTGCCTATTTATTGTTACTATTTTTTTACTATCCTTAGGTCTTGTTGTTGATGCCGAGGTGGGTTATTATTTTGTCAGGGGACTTCAGACACAGTTAAAGCAGAGAGGTGGATGGTAGCCTCCTTTCCAAATATTCGACATACTTCTGCAAAGCATTGTCGTATTACTCGAGTAGACCTTACGTTAGTTTTTAGTTTTCAAATCCACCTATGTAGATAATTGGTCTGATGTAACCTGTCCTAGGCGATAGTTCTGCCATCTATCGGTGCCTAGAAACAACGCATGCGGTTGGGGCCATAGTCTATTTATTATGACAATTTTCCACCTGGCGGCGCTGTCACCTGTGGTTAGTTTTTGTTTTTTTTTTTAATTCACGCAACTAAATGATTGGTGTGCTGTAGCCTGTCCTAGGTTATGGGTCTGCCATCTATCGGTACCTAGAAACTATGCCTAATTGAAGGTTCAATTTTCCTCTTCGGTCATTGCTATTTTATATTACCCTTATGTCTTAATATTGATGCCGAGGATGGTTTTTAGAATGTCAGGGGCCTTCGGATAAATTTCACGTAGAGAAGGGGTTTTGGTCTATGAAAGACATGCTTTCGCTAAGCATTGCCTTTTAACGCTAATATATATATATATATATATATGATTGGTCTGCTGTAGTCTGCCTTAGGTCAAAGGGTTGCCATTTATCGGTGCCTAGAAACAATGCCTGCTTGAATTTTTACAGTGGTTTGAGTCCGTCCTTATTCACTGTTGCCATTGACATCTGAGTGGCGCTTGCGCGAAACATTGCCGTCTTACTCGATTATACCTTATTTTACTTACGTTAGTTTTTATTTTTTAGATCCACCTATGTACAGGATTGGTCTGCTGTAGCCTATGTTAGGTGATGGGACTGTCATCTATTGGTTCCTGGCAACAACGCTTACTTACAATTTGTACAACGGTTGAAGTCCTTGCTTATTTGTTGTTACATCTATTTATTACAATATTCCACTGGATGGCTCCTGTCAGTGCTATTTTATATCTTGATGTTTACACCTACTATTGTTTTTAGAATGCCAGGGGCTTTCGGATACATTTCATGAGGAGAAGGAGTTTTGGCCTCCTTTCACAAATATTCGGCATGCTCACGCAAAGCATTGCCTTTTTACTCGATTAGATCTTATGTTAGTTTTCGTTTAATACATCTAAGTGAAAAAGTGGTCTGCCGTAGCCTGTCCTAGATGATGGATCTGCCATCTATCGGTGCCTAGAGACAACGCCTTCTTAATTTTTGCACATTTTCCGGAACTTGGTCATATATATACTATTTTGTGTTGATAATTGTAATATCAGGGGTCTTCGGATGCATTTCATTTGGAGGTAAGCCTGTGGTAAAAACCTCTCTTCACTAAACATTCCAAATCGATTTTAAAATATTTTTTACTATTCTACAGCAATTTGAACCCATGACTCCTCAGTTCTGGCTCATTATCAGCTGCAATGCGGCAGTAATCGTAGTGCAGTCAGTGTAGACTAAATCGGTTTCCTAAAATTCCTAGGATATGAAAGCGTTGGACTTCTATAACGACGTCTCGATGGCGTTCTATGAAGAAACCGACCTGCAAAGAAGGCAGGCTACAAAATAAATATACACTTGCATTATGTTTATTTGCATTGCTGTTTAAAGCGCAATTTTTATACCCTTCACTACACTGTGGTACAGGGTATTATGTCTTTGTGCATATGTTTGTAATAGGCAAAAGGAATCGAGATAGACCCATGGTTCCTTTTGAGAATATGCATAGAATCACTTTCTGAGTCGATTTATGCATGTCCGTCCGTCCGTCTGTCCGTCCGTCCGTCTGTTGATGTTAAATTGTAAACAAAGTACAGGTCGTATTTATGATCCGATTTGGACGAAATTTGGCACAGCTCACTTATTTGGCCCAAGGACGAACCCTATTGAAATTGGGAAAAATCGTTTCAGATTTAGATATAGCTCCCATATATATTTTCGACCGATTTAAGGTAAATGGTGTACCAAAGTCCCTATATATCTTTCGATTTGCACGAAATTTTTTTGTAGCCTACTGAATTAGGTCTAGAATGATGTGTGCTAAGTTTCGTGGCAACCGGTTGAGATTTAGATATAGCTCCCATATATAGTTTCGCCCGATTTTAGGTAAATGGTGTACCAAAGTCCCTATATATCTTTCGATTTGCACGAAATTTTATATAGCCTACTGAATTAGGTCTAGAATGATGTGTGCTAAGTTTCGTGGAAATCGGTTCAGAATTGGATATAGCTCCTATATATAGTTTCTCCCGATTTTAGGTAAATGGTGTACCAAAGTCCCTATATATCTTTCGATTTGCACGAAATTGTATATAACCTACTGAATTAAGTCCAGAATGATGTGTGCTATGTTTCGCGGAGATCGGTTTAGATTTAGGTATAGCTCCCATATATAGTTTCGCCCGATTTTAGGTAAATGGTGGACCAAAGTCCCTGAAAATCATTCGATTTGCACGAAATTTTATATAGCCTACTGAATTAGGTCTAGAATAACGTATGTTAAGTTTCGTGAAAATCGGTTCAGATTTAGATATATCTACCATATACAGTTTTGCCCGATTTTCGGTAAATGGTGCACCAAAGTCCCTGAAAATTATTCGATTTGCACGAAATTTGGTTTAGCTGAATTAAGTTTAGAACGATCTGTGCTAAGTTTCGTGAAAATCGGTTCAGATTTAGGTATAGCTCCCATATATATTTTCGTCCGATTTAAGGTAATTGGTGAACCAAAGACCATATATACCTTTCGATTTGCACGAATTTTGGTATAGCGTACTGATTTAACTCGAGAATGATGTTTGTTAAGTTTCGTGAAAATCGGTTCAGATTTACATACACCTCCTATATATATTCGTCTGTTAGGATACATAGGTAGAATGTACCCAAAGTGGTGAAGGGTATCATATAGTCGGCCCAGTCCGACTTTACTACTTCCTAGTTTATTATTGTGAATATGCTAAAGCCTGAGCCTACCCCATAATATGGGGTTTTCGCCTTAGCCTTAGAAGAACAAGGGTCCTTAGTCTTAGATGATAAAAATGTCTTTCTTTTAGATATTCAAGAAGTTGTCATCTTCGAAGGTCAAAATATTTTTTTCTTTTCGTGCATCAAAACTGAAGAGATCTTCCGCATAGAATTATTTCATAAAGGATCAAATGGATGGGAAGAGTTTTCTCATACCTCAGTCAGTTATGGATAATGAAGCTTCAGGGGACAAAATTTACACATTTTTAGCCATTTCTCTGTAAATAGCAGACGCTTGTTTCGAATTCGACTAATTTATTTTATTATTCCGACTCCCCAGCCATGGTTGCCCTAAATTTTTGTTTTTCTAAATAACCCATATTTCATTTCATTTGCCTTTAATCCACTAGCCAATGGTTGACTCTCAACGAGAATATAAATCGTTCTTAAAGTCACTAACCAATGGCCAGAGAGTTTTTTCTATTACGTCTTGTTATTTCATTATGTTGTCTAAATGTCTGTTTTTTTTCTTCTTCTTCTTCCTCTTAAACTGGTAGTAGTTAAGATCCTTGTAGGGGTTTGTTTTTTGTTGGCATGGTCATCACGTGTTTTTAACTGTGACACACACAAATACATATAATAGACAACAACAACGAGAGGTAAATATGTCATAGCAAAAAGCAACACACAAAAAATACCCTTGGGTCTTGAACTTTATTCCGTACAATTATTTATTGTCAGTTGTTGGATTACAGCTACTACACCACCACTCTCACGCACAAATCCTCATGGTGGTGCTGGACAACCAGCCATTTAAAATGACATTCCCTGACAATGTCTTGTCCGGGTTTTCAATTTCAATTTTTAGATTTCATTTCATTATGCTGGTATTTTATCTATTATGTATGTATGTGTTGAAATGTGTTGTGCAAGTGTGTGTGTGTGAATTTTGGTGTATAAATGATGTTTGCCATTAGTTGAACACATGTTCCCATCCATGGCCAGAGCTTACCCGCATCATCTTCACACCATTTACAGGCATCATTAACCTAACCTGCTGCTGCTTCTGCTGTTGTCACTGCCGCAAATAGAAGTCATTCACATGCCAAAGAATTAATTACCATTAGTGTCACCATTATGAATATTTTTGTTTGTGTGAGTGTTCATTTATTGATCACGGGCGGTTGTGTATTAGGGTGTGTGGGAGAATAAATAAAATTATTTTATTTTAATTTTGAGCAGATCGATAAATTGAGGTTGGGTATTAGGGTGTAGAGAAAAATAGTTATACCCTTGACCATTTTGGGGAGAAATATTGCGATGTCCAAAATTTGGTAGAAATCGGTTACTCTCTTCGAGAGTTATCCGGCAGACGAACGGACATTTGTAAATCGGATTTAGTCTAAAGAAACGTGGGGTTGAAAACCACTATTTCGATGAGACACATTTTTACCGTATTAAAGTTTATATACCCTCATTAGTCATAAGGCTGAGGGTATGAGGTAATGAAATGACGCTTGTGTATACTTTCTTCCGGATCGAAGTCCAAATGATGGTACAGGAGGCTAGAGTGCTTTTATTATAGAAGACCAAAGGTCTACGTTATATAAGATCAGAGGGTCTTTGTTATAGAAGACCAAAAGGGTCTTAATTATAGAAGACTAACGGGTCTTTAGTATATAGGACCAGAGGATCCTCATTATAAAAGACCAGAGGGTATTCATTATGGAAGACCAATGCTTCCTCATTATAGAAGACCAAAGGGTATTCATTATAGGAAACCAGATGATCCTCATTATAGAAAAACAAAGGGTCTTCGTCACATAAGACCAAAAGACCTTCATAATAGAAGTTCAAGACGTCATCTTATGGAAGAAGAAATGACCATATGATTTCTTTGTAAAAATACATTCCAGAGGGTCTTCTTCAAATAGAATATCAGTAGGATTCCTTTTAGAAGATCGTCGGATATTCTTTATAGAATCCTTCAGGATTTCTATATGAAAATAAAAAAACAATCTTCCTTCCCAAAATATTTTTTCCTTACAGATTTCCTCTTAGAAGATCACAAGGTTGTCCTCTAAATTTTAGAGATTTTTTACACAGAAACATTTTTTTCTAAAAAGCCAAAAGACGGACCCTTTTAGTTGTATTTTTCAGAAGTGCAGAGTAATTCTCCATCAAATACGATAAAGTCTTTTCAATAGAAAACTATGGAGAAGAATACTTTTGGATCTTCTATGGAAAATAAGACTCTTCTAAGTAGAAGACATTGACCCCAATTCTATTCTATAAAGAAGAAATCCAACAGTTCTATGGACACGACCTCCAGCCCTAGCCTTTTTTGAAAAAAAAAACTTCTAACTATTCTATAAAAAGGACTTCTAGCTCTTCTATACAGAAGATACCAAAGCCAAGAGTCCCTTCTTCATTGAATACCACTAGTTTTTAATTATAAATAAAAATTCATTAGATCTCCTTTATGTAGAAATCCTCAGACTTAGCCTAAAAGACGTAGAGAACTAAAATGTATTTCTCTCAGAAGATCACAAAGATCTTCTCTTCGAACATCTGGATTTTTAGAGATTTTAGGCATTGCCAATTTGTTTTATGTTCTACGAAGAAGACCTCCCAACTCTCCTAAGAAGTCGACCTCCAGCTCTTGCATAGAGAAAATACCCCTGACTCTTATTAAAAAAAAATACCTCCAGTTCTTTTATGTAAAAAGGCCTCAAACTATTTGATGAAAATTACCCCTAGCCCTTTTCTGAAGAAGTCTTCTAGCTCTTCTGCCTGCAAGGAAAACGAAACAACGACATTCTGTGAAAATTACCTCTTTCTATCTTGCTCTGGTTCTACGGCTCTTCTCTTCTAAGAAGACGACTTTAGAGTATTCTGTTCTATGAAGAAGATATCCAACACTTCTTCTATACCAAAGACGACCTCCAGCTCTTCTATGTTGAAAAATACCTCCAGTTATTTTGTGAAAAATATCTCGAACAATTCTATAAAGAGGAGCTCTAGCACTTCTATGAAAAAGACTTCTATCTCTTCTGCCAAAGAAACCACGGTATTCTGTGAAGATTACCTTTTCTATCTTGATCTGGCTCTTGGGCTTTTCTGAGAAAAAAGGCATTGGAATATTCTGTTCTATGAAGAAGGTCTCCAGCTCTTCTATGCAGAAGACGACTTCAAGCTTTTCTATTGCGAAAACAGCCTCCAGCTCTTTTATTATGAAAAAAGGCCAGGTTTTTTTATGAAAGATACCTGTACCTCTAGCTCTTCTATGAAGAAGACTTCTATTCTTCTAGAAAGAAACCACAGTATTCTGTGAAGATTACTTCATGCTATCTTGCTCGGACTCTTGCGCTCTTCTCTTCTAAGAGGAAGCCATCGAAGAATTCTCTTCTATGAAGAGAACAACTAGCACTTCTATGAAGAAGATGACCTCCAGCACTTCTATGACTAAAATGACCTCTGGGTCTTCTATGGCAAACGCGGCTTCCAGCTCTTCTATGAAGAAGACTTCTAGCTCTTCTGCGATGAAGAAATTAACCACGACATTCTGTGAAAATTACCTCGTTCTATATTGAAGATTTCAGGCCTTATTTATGAAAGACCACTGTTTAAAAGAAAATAAAAAGTTGTTTCTCTCCTCTTCTGAACAGAAAACCTCAATATATTCCTTAACACCTATTGGCCTACAGTTATTTTGAAGAAGATCTCCCGATTTTGTTTGGAAAAAACTCCTGTTTTTTCGAGATTATCTCCTGCTCTTCTGCGAAAAACTTCTCCTAGACAACTGTGGAATAGGACATTTCTATCAAGAAAACCTCATTATCTTCTATGGATAATGCCACAGAATCTTCTGTGGATAAGGAAAACCCTGGCTCTACTATAATGAAGACCTCTTGCTGTTCAATAGAGAAAAACCTCTAACTCTTCTATCTAAAATAAAGCCTACAATGGAGAATAAAACCCTTAGGCTCTTCTATAAACGAGAATGCCTCCATCACTTCTATGAAGATGGACACTTTCAGCTTTTCTATAAAGGAGAAGAAGACCTTCATATCTACTATGAAGGAGACTTTCTCCAGATCTTCTTTGAAGAAGATATCCTTTTGTTCTTCTATGAAGAAGAATATTGTCCTTAACACCAATTAGCCTTTGTACACTTTGACTCTTCTTTTGAAGAAAATTATGGCATATAAAGTCTGTGTTATGTTATATAGAATATCCCTGAAAGCGTGTAATCCAGACAAGGATTCTATGATTGATTTCTATAGAGAAGCAGAGTAAGTCCTTATCAAATATCATAAAGCCTTTTAAATAGAAGACTAGGAGGATTCCTCTATAGAGGTCCTCCGTATAGATTTCCCATGGACATTCTTCACAAAATATAAAAATTACTTCTTCAAAAGAAGTCAGGAGTCTTCTCACAGAAAACATAGGGATATCCCTCATTAAAGTGTGAGAAATATTCTCTAATCTATAGAAGAAACGTCTTTAAATAAGAAAGATCAAATTTACTCCTACATTCATAACACCATAAACGGGTGCGTATAATTGATATTTATATAACATTCGCCATATGCACAACAGTACTTTGTCTCTAAACGCAACAACTATTATCAACTACAAACTTCCCCTTTTATTTTCCAAAAATCAAACTATTTTCTCGCAATTACTTTCTAAATAACGATTCTACTCAAATGTCGGTCATAAAAAATGTATTGTTTCAAAGTTAAATTTACTTTCGGTAATTTCCTGTTTTCGAATGGCCCAGTTTTAAGCCAACATTAAAAAAAAAACGCTGCAGTTTAACATCAATGTATAAATAACCAAAAATACAATAACAACAAATAAAAATCCTTCACATGCTCGGAAATTTCCAAATAAATTCGCAAAAAAAAGAATATCCTTCCTCTACCTTTAGTAGATATTTTTGGCATTGATTATTGCCTTCATTTACAAAAGGGTATTTAAAGTGGGAAACATGTGTGTGGTGGCGGCAAAGGGTGCGAGAAAGAGAAACACATAAAATAAATCACAACAAAAACAATAAACAAATGAAAGAGGAATTTACATTTTATTGGCATTTTATTTGGGACGTTTGTTAGCCAGTCTGCTAGCCAGCCAGCCACGAAGTCGAAATGTGAGAACCCTTATTTTATTTTTAACGGAATTTGATATTTGTACAAGTGAACGTCGAACGTGATTGCTGCTGCTGCTGTTCATTGTCGGCTACAAATATTCATTTGTCCATATGTACACGCACACACTCACACACATTCGCTAACGTATTGTTTATTTGTGGACTTACATCCCGGCAAATGAACACGTAAACACCACACCCGTAGAGGGTGCAAAACACAACAACAGCAGAAATCCATTCTTTTTAGTCTTCCAGGGAATATCAAAATGGTCAACATGTTGGCATCACAACGACAACGAGTTTGGAACGATGAAAGGAAATGAATAGCAAGGTGGCAACAGGAAACGCAAGCACCCAGATTTTTTAAGTACACAACGGAATAAACACCTCCTACCAACCTGGCAGGCAGGCAGAACAACACAGGACCCCGAGAATTATCCTGTACTATTTCGCATGACCAGCGTGAAAAATTATTTACTCAACTTAACCATACCAAAAACTATCTCCATTATGGCAAATGGACACAGGGGAATAACAAGAGAGCTGGGGTTTTTTGTTGTGGGAAGGGGAGAAAGGGAAACGAAACAAAAGCTGACAAAGTGGCACAGTGTTTATGCCGGGGAAACATAATTATATGAGGGAGGGGAAAAATAACTCAGGTTTCAAAAAAGACGAGAGAGATTCCCTCATCTTCTATACCGAAGGCATAATGATTTCCTATAATTAGGATATATTGGACCTTTTTCTGGAGAGATATAAAATGAATATATCTTGGTCTATTGAGTACAAATTCCGTAAAGAGTGTCTCCGGGCCTCTGTAAAGAAGGCACCGATTTTTATAACAAAAACTCCAAGGTTTTCAATGAAGCGAACATCCTACCTCTCCTTGTTTTCTATAAAGAAGAAGACTTAACTTTTTTGAGGAAGTCCCCTCGGCCCTTTGAGGTTTCTTGGGCTTCCATAAAAAAGGGTATATTAGACGAGGTCTTAATGGTCCTCTATGTCTGGATTTTCTGAGGAGAATACCATTGGAGTCCTCAATAAACAATTTTGGACATTTGGATATTTAATGAAGAATACCTGTTGACCTCCAGCTCTTCTATGAAGAAGACACCCAGATCTTCTATAAAGAAGTTCTCTACGTCTTTAATGAAGAAGATCTCCAGGTCTTCTATGAAGAAGGCCTCCAGGACTTCTATAACCAGGACTTGCAGGTTTCTATGAAAGATTCCTCCACGTCTTCTATGAATATTTCCTGCAGGTCTTCTTTGAATGAGACCTCGTGGTCTTCTATTAAAAATTACTGCAGGTATTCTATGAAAGGGTCCTCCAAGGGTCTCTTGATTTTCTGAGGAGAATACCAATACCTCATAAAGAATTTTGGGCATCTGGAAGACACCCAGATCTTCTATAAAGAAGTTCTCTACGTCGTTTATAAAGAAGATCTCCCGCTTTTCTATGAAGAAGGCCTCAAGGACTTCTATGACGAAGACTTGCAGAATTCTATGAAAGATTCCTTCACGTCTAAGACCTCCTGGCTTGCCATTAAAAATTATTGCAGGTCTTCTATGAAAGGGTCCTCCAGGCCTTCTTTGAATAAGACATCCAAGTCTTCTATGAAGAAAACCTCTTCTTATATTAAAAATACCGCCATGTCCTCTATGAAGAATTCCTCCAGGTCTTCTATAAACAAGACCTCTAGGTCTTTTAAGATGAATACCTGCAGATCTTCTAAGAAGAATACCTCCGGGTTTTCTATTAAGCAGACTTCAAGACATTCTACGGAGAATACCTCAAGGTATTCTACCACCACGTCTTCTATTAAAAATATACCAAGGTCTTCTATTAAGAAGACCTCTGGTTTTTTATTAAGACGACCTCTATGTCTTCTATTACGAACACCTCCAGCATCTAAGAAGACAAAGACATTCAACTATTCTATGGAGGAAGAAGGACCTCAGCTCTATGGAAGAAAAAGACCTCTAGTTCTTCCATGTAAAAAGAAGTCCTTATGCTCGCCTGTGAAAGAAGTAGAAGTTCTGGCAGAAGAAGGCCTTCAGCTCTTCTTTGGAAAAAAAGCTTTAGCTCTTCTATGACGAAGAAGACCTTCAGCTTTTCTATGAAGAAGAAGACCTTCAGTTTATCTATGACGAAGAAGACCTTCAGCTCTTCTATGGAAGAAAAAGACCTTCTGCTCTTCTGTGGAAGAAGAAGACCTTCAGCTCTTCTATGGAAGAAAAAACCTTCAGCTCTTCTATGGAAGACCTTCAGCTATTCTATAAAAGCAGAAGACCTTCTGCTCTTCTATTGAAGAAGAAGGCCATTAGTTGTTCTATAGAAGAAGAATACCTTCAGCTTTTCTGTTGAAGCTATATGGGGAAAGAACACCTCCAGATCTCCTATGGAGAATGCCTTCTGCTCTTTTATGGAAGAAGACCCGCAGCTCTTCTGTGAAGAAGAAAAACTTCAGCTGGTTCTTCTGTGAATGTGAAGAAATCGTGCTCTTCTCTGAACAGGATCTCCAGCTCTTCTATAAAGAAGACATTTGTTTCTATGAAGAATACCTCTGTCTCTTCCACGAAGAAAGCCTGTAGCCGACGAAAAAAATATATATTTTCTTTAAAGAAAACATTTGGCCTCCTATACCCATTTGAGGTCCTCTATACAGAATATCTTTTGGGCTTTCATTAAGAACATCTTCCGAACTTTTATAAACATTAACTCTTGCCTTGTTTCCTTTAAAGAAAACTTGTTATCCTTTTATAAAGAAGTGGTCTTCTTGGCCATTTTGTTTCTATATTTTTTTTACATCCTCCCCCATTATTATATCGGTTCACTGTTCACTTCCACCCACATCCATTATGACCACTTAAAAATACCAGAATGCCAGAGCATGTGTCATGTTATAGTCCCGTTATATCCCTGCAAGCTTTAACTGTTTGGTTGTGTCTTCCACATGTAATCCAGACAAGGATTTTACATTTTCAATGTACGTATGTACCGATGTGTGTGTGTGAGTTTGTGTGAATGAATAAATGCGCGTGTTACCATAGCCATATCCATGTCCACCAGCTACATTTGCCATTATCGAGCCAGCAAAGCGTGGCCAACCAAATGTATATATGTGTGTGTGTGTGTGCGTGTGTATGGGTGTAAATTAAACTGCAATTGCAAGACGACCACTTTTGTAATCTTGCCTTGAAATGGTTTTTTTTCTTTTTTTTTTGTCTTTCTTCTTTCCTCCCCACTTAACATGGCTAGAATGCATTTTAAGTGAGAATTTTTATTTTCTTCCTTCCTGTCTTGTGTTTCACACACACCAACACACTCACAGGCACACATTCTTGATTTTGCCGTTCCATGACTGGTGTTGGTCTTCCATAGCAATGGTATTCCCCACTTTAGTTGATTGCAATGCAAATTGCAATGCATTTTTCCTGTTACACTGAATTTATTTCAATTTTAGATAAGAAATAACGTTCACCCTCCCGCCTGTACCCTTGCCGTCATGAGGTGCTCTTCGGCTGCACTTTGCCTCTAAGGAAAAGCGAAAGCATAGTTTTTCACTTTAACTAAATGGAGGACAAAACGAATGATATACTTTTTTTCTGTAGTTGTTGGAGTTGCCGTTGTTGTTGTTGTTGTCGACATCGTATTTTTATATGGATTAGTGTAATTGAATATAAATATTGAAATCTGCTATGCTACAATCGGATCATCATCAGCATCATCGTCACCAGGCAGCATATCCCTGACAGGAGTACTTTTGTTTTTTGCCCTCCCTATTGGGGGTTTTTTAAAATATATTCGAATTAAATAGGAATGTTGGCAGGGGCTTGCATTTTTTAGTTTTCTGTTAAATTGCCTCATTTCTAATAAATATTTCACACAGGTATTGGAAATTGATTGCAAAAAAAGGACAAATAAAATAGAAGGCCGGAACAACTGTCCATTAGGCCAATGAGAAAAACTAAGAGAATGGGTTAGATGGAAATTGCCTAATGAATATTGAATGAAAGGAGGCATAATTATAGAAATTGATTTAGGAGATATTGGATTGTATAGAGGAAAGAAGACCTCTTCTGTGATAAAGACTATCTATTATGGAGGAGACCTCTAGCATTGCTATGAAAATACCTCGGGTTATTATACGAAGAAGTCATCTTGATCTTCTCTAAATTTGACCTATAGATCTTCTATGAACTAGACCTCCTGCACCTTTTTCTTTTATGAAGAAGACCTCCATCTCTTTATGAATTAGATTTCCAGCTCTGGTGTGAAGAATACCTCCATTTCCTTTGTGAAAAAGACCTCTATCTCTTCTATGAAACGGGCCTCCATATTTTCTATTGGAGACGACCTCCCGCTCTCCGATCTCCAGTTCCAAAATACCTTAGCTCACCTTTACCTTTGTAACCAATTTTCCTGCAATATTAGAGCTACCATTAAAGAGGTTTTTTGATTTTCCGTAAAATCTTAAGTACTATTTCTCTTGTATAAATTTATTATTTTCTAATAAAATAAAACCAAATTCTCTCACCCTCCGAACCTTAGGATTCCTTGATACCTCACACCCTTCTCTGGCAACATCAAAACAAAGGAATTAATTTTTCGTTGGCAATAAAAGTTGACATTAATTCAATAATGAATGAAGTATTTTTCTTCCTCTCCTAAGCCTGAGGATTAATCTTAATAAGATTTAAGCAATAGCTGGAAGCAGAAAATGTTGTCCCTTAAGGGGAAAAAGCATTTAATATGAATTTTCTAGCCCAGGGGAGGGGACAATGGCATTTCGACTATAAGAAGAAATAATAAAGTGGTCGGCATAAGGAAAATCGGATGAATACACAAATATGATATCTTCATTCTTCTAAACCTATTACCAAAAATTTCAACAGGGTTAGTCCTTGGGCTATCTCTTACATAGTCCATTGAGTCTAAATTTCGATGGCTCATTGGAGAATATCGATTGGCAATTACTAACCGTAGGGGCTGGTATAATGAGTTATTGGAGAAAAAGACCTTCAGCCTTTTTATGGACAAAAAAGACCTTCAGCACTTTTTTGGAAGAAGAACACCTTCAGCTATTCTATATGAAGGAAGAAGATCTTCAGCTCTTCTATAGAAGAACAGGACCTTTAGATTTTATATGGAAGAAGTAGATCGTTAGCTCTTCCATAGAAGAAGTATAACTTCAGATCTTATATGGAAGAAGAAAATCTTCAGTTTTTTAGCATGAAGAAAAAATCCATCTCTTCTATGGAAGAAAAAGACAATCACATATGCTGTGGAATACGAAGATCCTACCCTATTCTATATAAGAATATAACCATCAACTCTTGTAAGGTAGGAAAAGAACTTCAACTCATTTACGGAAGAAAAAATACCTTTTGATTTTCTATGAAAGAAGAAAACCTTCAGTTCTTCTATGGACGAAGAAGACCTTCAGCTCAGAAGGAGTCCTTCATCTTTTCTATGGAAGAAGAAGATTTCCAGCTCTTTGGCGGAAGAAGAATAAGAACTTCAGAAGAATAAGAACTTCACTTCAGAAGAATACCTTCAGCACTTTTACAGAAGAAGATTAAGAACTTCACTCCTTCTATGGAAGAAGAAGACCACAAATTCTTCTAAGAACGGAGAAGACCTTCAGCTCTTCTACGGAAGAATAATACTTTCATCCCTCCTCTGGAAGAAGGCCTTCAGCAATTAGCATCTACGTTAAGTTAAGGTTCATTATTTACATTATCCCATATAAATATTCCGACCTATTGTCGGTTTGAAAGAGGAAGAAGACTTTATTCTGCGGAAGAATACAAACCTTAATCTCTTCTCTGGAAGAATTAGCAATTAGCACCTATTCTCGGAATAGGTCTATTATATGGTATTATCTCCATTATAAATATCCCGTATTGTGTAGGTCACATTTTCCCACAAAAATTTGCTATTATTTGTCACTACGTTTTGTTTGGAGGATAAAAAAACTATTTTTAAGGTTCCGCTCATTTTGAGTTGTGTAAAGGTTCCAGCAATTGTGGTTGTAATTTGGCATTCCGAGTTTTTGGAGTTTTAAAACCCTGTTTGCAGAACATGCCTAAGTCCACTTAATTTTCAGTTTTCCAAATTAAATATGTGGAAATTTCGGTATTTAATTGTCTCAGAGCTAAAATAACCTATAAACTGGCTATTTATAATGACATAGGCCCCACATATAAAGGTTCCGATCGATTTTTAATATTTTGAATGATTTGGATTTTTTCTAAATGAACGATCATCGGCCTGGAAGTGTAGCTCTACTACATTCTTCTCTTGGTATGTCCCAACATATGTTGAGGCCCAAGGATTCCCTGATATTTTAGATAAATTTCTTTCGACCAATATTGAATTAATAAATATTTAAATTTTTACCATTTGTGGGGGGGAGGTACCAAAAGGAGTGGGCCGATTTTCCTCATCATCGAACTTGATCTTGGCTTGGTAAAGATAATAGGTTGTTCGCCTAATATTGGATTTATAAATATGGAAAATTTTTACCACTAATCGGCTCCAAATTATCTAAAACGTATTTGGTAAAAAAACATGAGGTCTAAGACCAATATTTCGATGAGGCCTATTTATACCCTACACAACTATGTTGTCAGGGTATTATAGCTTTGTACAGCCCCAAAAGTTTGTAACGCCGCGAAATATTGGTCCTAGACCCACCTTTAAATATACCGATCGTCATATCTCGACTAGCTGAGTCGATCTAGACATGTGTGTCCGTCCGTCCGTCTGTCCATTATAATTTGTAAACACGATACAGGCCACAGTTTTGGACCAATCTTCACAATCTTGCACGTAGAATGGGTTCTGGCCAATGAAGACCCCTATTGTTTTTGGAAAAGATCGTTTAATATTTAGGTGATGAAATGGACCAAAAACTTTATTTTTGTCTGATTTTCTGGTCGCTCCAGAGGCCGCAATTATGGCCCAAACACCGCGAATTTTTACATGGAGAAGGGGATCGGGCCAAACAATATGTATGTCTGTTTTGATAAACATCGTTCAATATTTAGCGGGTCAAATGGACCCTGACTTTTGTGCGAAAAATGACAAAATTTGTATTCTATGGAGTATATATTTGCCCCTGAAGGACCTAGACCCAAAAAGTTGATAGTATGTTCAAGAGGAGTGGTTGACCTTTAAATTGATACCAATTGTATGGTCGTATGTACACAGATGTGAGAGCTACACTTAAATATTTACAGGTGCTTACGTATTCAGACATTATTTAGTAACCCAAAACCACACTAGAGGGCGGAAATATAGCGCTGATCGCTTTGAAAATTTCAATGAGATTCCAGTTATGGTCAACTTTCGGTGATGATCAGATAATAATTTTGGGATGAAGTGGACCGAAAACTTAACATTTTATTTTTTTGAGTCGATCTATAGGCAACAATTGAAAGCCCAACATCACAACATAACCCACGGCAAAGAGAATCTGGACAAGGACAACCCTCGTCTACTGAATATTAGTAATATATGTCGACCTTTAGTCAGGTTTCAAGAGGGTGCAAATAAGGCAAAGTTAGATTTTCGTGGAAGTTGTGTAGGGTATTATATGGTCGGCCCCGTCCGACTATACTGCTCCGCTCACTGGTTTTTTCCATATAAAAGTGTATATACCTTCATTAGTAAGTATATCTTCCACATCCATAAATGTAAGGGTATGTTATCCTGATAACATTTTTCTTGAGTAAATATATACGCCATATACTTGGTCCATCACACAAAATGCTTGGTCCATTTAACCCACTAAATATGACCTATCATCTAGTCAGGTCTCCTTCCTCGTGGCCTTTCAAGCTCCCAGAAAAACCGACAAAAATAAAGTTTTTGATATATTCCATGTCCTATATATTAACCATCATTAGCAAACAAAAAGTTCTCGTATTTGGTCGAAACTATTTGCAAAGTTTCGTGATGATTTGACCATAACAGCGACCTGCACATTGTATACAAATTATAATGGACGGATAGGTACTAAATGATGGTTTTAGGACCCATATTTCGTGGCGTTACAATTTTTTCCTTTTACTAGCTTTAATATTAAAAAGTACGAGAACGAACCATAGAGCCCCTTCTTGTCAGTTGGATTTTATAATATAAAAAATAATTTTATATATTTATATTAAATTTTATTAATTAATTTATATTTTCTCGTTTTTTCTCTTTTTAGGTAAGTCTAATATGCCGATATGGTTAAATGGTTTGTAATTCAATATTATGTGGAAAATTTATGTAATCGATTTTTCCTTTTGTGGAGGGCAGTATAATTATTAGAAGTCCCAGTATATTTAAAAATACCATTCTCTTTAATTCCAACATCCTACACATTAAAGCTTTAAGGCCATAATAATTGAAACACAGTACACTTTAATGGCGCTTTTAGCACCCAATTCATTTTCTTGACCAAAAGAAAAAAAGTAAAAATACCCATCCCAAAGCCAATTGTATAAATCACAAAATTGGCCAATATACTTTATACTGCTTTGTGGTATATTTCATGAATTACAATTCCTTTTCTTTTACTTTTGTGTGTGGTGGGGGAGGATACCACCACACTTCAAGTTGACCAGACCAATAAAACAAAAAGTTCCTTCCCGAAAATTTCATTCATTCGTTGGACACGCAACGACGACTCGTGACGACTCAACTGTGATCGAATAATAAAAACTTCAAAAAAACTCAAAAGTAGCTTAGGGATTAGCTATTCACACCACCAAAAACAAAAACACCCCTCAAGCAACTTTTTCTGCCGAATTTCCACAAAAATAAACTTTTAATTGCAAATGAAATACAAAAACCAAAAAACAACATCAAAGCAGCCAACAACTAAAAACTAAGTAAACACACTGAATGCTCAGTGCACAAGTAATTAATGTTAATTTGAGTTTTATGATTAGCAACGATGGCTATTGTTGTGAAAATCTGTTAGAAATGTTTATGGCCACCACTTTCAATCACACAATCACTGAAGAAGACTTAATTTAATGCGAGTATTTAAGACTAGCAGAAATTCCATAGAAATTCTATTAAAGATTCATGATATTCATAGGAAAAAAAAATACGAGTAATTCCATGAACTTGCATTTGGGGAGGGTGAACGCATTAGGGGAATTTGTAATGCGCAAGGGAGTCTTAATGATAATTTTTATAGGTCAGCAAAGTGAAGTAGTTTTTGGTTGAACGGAAGGAAGTTTTTCGTAGCGAACTTAAGGGGAGACAAATGTGAGGCTTTATAGTCGAGCGATTGGGTTGAGTCCCCAAGGAAACTTGCCTATAAACTGGTAATAACTTCACTTTATATTGGGTCTTTTTATACCCTTCACCACACTGTGGTACAGGGTATTATGTCTTTGTGCATATGTTTGTAACAGACAAAAATAATCGAGATAGACCCATGGTTCCTTTTAAGAAAATTCATAGAATCACTTTCTAAGTCGATTTATGCATGTACGTCCGTCTGTCTGTCAATGTTAAATTGTAAACAAAGTACAGGTCGCATTTAAATCCGAATGAAATTTGGCACAGCCCATTTGTTTGGCCCAAGGACGAACCCTATTGAAATTGAGAAAAATCGGTTTAGATTTTGATATAGCTCCCATATATATTTTCGTCCGATTTAAGGTAAATGGTGCACCAAAGTCCCTATATATCTTTCGATTTGCACGAAATTTGGCACAACATACTAAATTAAGTCTAGAATGATATGTGCAAAGTTTCGTGAAAATCGGTTCAGATTTAGATATAGCTCCCATATATAGCTTCGCCCGATTTTAGGTAAATAGTCCACTAAAGACATTGAAAATCTTTTGACTTGCACCAAATTTGGCACAGCGTTATGAATAAGGTCTAGAATGATATTT
Source organism: Musca vetustissima (assembly GCF_032173495.1). NCBI lineage: Eukaryota > Metazoa > Arthropoda > Insecta > Diptera > Muscidae > Musca > Musca vetustissima. Next base: position 152,547 of record NW_026878619.1, on the reverse strand, counting down.
GCCAAGTTTCGTGAAAATCGGTTCATGTTTAGATATAGCTCCCATATATATCTTCGTCCGATTTAAGATTAATTGTGTACCAAAGTCCCTATATATCTTTCGATTTGCACGAAATTTGGCACATCGTACTAAATTAAGTATAGAATGATGTGTGCAACGTTTCGTGAAAATCGGTTTAGATTTAGATATAGCTCCTATATATAGCTTCGCCCGATTTTAGGTAAATAGTCCACTAAAATTTCTGAAAATCTTTTGATGTGCACGAAATTTGGCACAGCGTTATGAATAAGGTCTAGAATGATGTGTTCAAAGTTTCGTGAAAATCGGTTCAGATTTAGATATAGCTCCCATATATAGCTTCGCCCGATTTTATGTAAATAATCCACTAAAGTCTTTGGGAATCTTTTGATTTGCACGAATTTTGGCATAGTGTACTGAATTAAGTCTAGAATTATGTGTGAAAAGTTTTGAGAAAATCGGTTAAGATTTAGATATAGCTCCCATATGTATTTTCATCCGATTTAAGGTAATTGGTGTACCAACGGCTCTACATATCTTTCGATTTGTACGAATTTTGGTATAGGGTACTGAATTAAGTCTAGAATGGTGTTGCTAAGCTTCGTGAAAAGACCCATAGCTAGGCCGATTGACACAACGTACTGATGTTATATAAATTAGTCTCTGGCAAGTTTCCCTGAAATCGGTTCAGATATAGATTTATAACAAAACGCGTCGTCTGTTAGGATACATATGTAAAATATACCCAAAGTGGTGAAGGGTACCATATAGTCGGCCCAGTCCGACTTTACTACTTTCCTTACTGGTTTAAGTCTGCTTCTTCAACTCGATTTTCAACTGACCACTTCACTTCATTTGTTTCGATGTTAAAATAATTCGTAATATTGACCTAATTCCATTCATATTCACACGTATATTAAATCTCGATTTCGTACAATATTTCGTCTCTAACCATGTTACTAACTCTCTCGACCGGCAATGTTGTTGTTGTAATCCATAGAATGACTTCAATCATAGTCAATAATAATGTTTTGGTAATTTTAATCCCCTGAATATTAGGTTGGGAAAAATAAATCCGGACGTGGAAAATTTCGATAAAAAAACGAAAAATAATCGAAGTGAGGCCGGCAAGTTAGCAGTTGTAACATCGCCCCGGAGTTGAACTCGACCATAACACTGTTTTAAACCATTTACACAAAGCTGGATTAAAAAAGAAACTCGAAACTACATATATTGTCGTTGACCACAACGGGAACATTAAATTTTCGTAACGATCGGCAGACTATTTCGCCTCGTGCAATAATGGTAATTCCAAACTATATCAGCATATGTAGACCCTTGTAAATATTTTGAGATAAATTCTATAACCGAATACATATATCTATAACCGAGTACGTATACCTTGGAATCTTATCCGAACTATATATATCCGGAGTAAATATATACATAATGAAATGCAAATTTTGGCATATTTTGCACAAAAGTCTTGGTCTATTTGATCCGCTAAATAACGGTCAATCTTCATTAAAACAGACATACTTATCTCTGAGACAGATCCTCTTCTCTATATAACGTCCTGACGTTCCGGCCTCTAGAACGATCAATAAAATAGACAAAAATAATTGTTGGTCCCTTTGATGCCCTAAATATTACCAAAATAGAAGACGAAGTCTTTGTCGACCAGATGCCAAACAACATGGAAACTTCGTGACGATTGGTTATTTACTACGGTCTGTACTTTGATTATAATCCGGATATGACCGGATCGGTATACTAAAAAGCGGATCTAGAATGAATATTTCGTGGCGTTATAAACTCTCGGGCCACACAAATACCGTGAGCTAGAGGCATCATGGGGCATTTCTTCCACCAGGATACAATCGATGATGCATCAACATCTGACCATACAAAAATTTTGTTTTTTGGTTGGATCCCCCACAACTTTACAATTGCTGCAATACAGTTTGGTGTCGATTGTAGTGCTTCAAAACGCGATATAACATCGTCACAGATGACGAATCATGGATCTATCTGTATGATTCGAAAAACTGCAATCGACCGTGATGATCTTCAAAGACGAGTGATCCGCATGTTCCATTTATTTCCCTAAAGTCTTGAAAGGAATTCGAAAACTGAACGGGAAAATACGAATCATTTGCATCATGACAATGTCAGCTCTCAACATTTATGAGTAGTCCCCCGCACATCGTTTTCAGTGGTTATGAAAAATTCTCTTCAGTTCCTATTTAAAAGACTCAGAGCTTGGTTACGAAAGACTTCTTCTATATTATCCAATTCCATTCAGCACCCTGCTGTAGCACATCTATGAAAGACTCTCTCAAGATCGTCTATGAGAGACACCGAGCATCAGCTCGTATATGAAGAACTTCCTAATTCAAACCGTCTGTGGAAATCTCCCTTCAACTCATCTTTGAAAGATTCCCTGCCTTAGCTCGTCTTCTCATGAGAGAATTCTTCCAACTCTACTTCAGCTCGGCTACGAGTGACTTCTTCCAGATAGTCTAAAAAGCAACTTCCTCCTCCTTTATAAACCTTCTAGCTATAAAGACCCACATTTGGACGATTTAGACGTCATAATATAATCCATTCAGCTCGTTTATAAGGACTCCCATCAGCTCGTCTAAAAATGACTTCCTTCAGCTCGTATACAAAAGACACAGTGGTTAGCTCGCCTATGAAAGATTTTCTTCAGCTCGTCTATAAAGCCTTCCTGCAGCTCATCTATAAACACTGAATTCAGCTCGTCTATGGAAGATTTCCTACAGCTTGTCTGTAAAGACTCCCTTCAGTTTGTCTGTGAAGGACCGCCTTAAGTTTCCCTGAGAACGATTCCCTTCATCTATGAAAGACTACCTTCAGCTCGTCTGTGAAAGACTCCATTCAGCTCGCCTATAACAGACTTCCTTCAGATCGTTTATGAAAGTCTTCCTTCATCTCGTCTATAAAAGACTTTTCTGTAGAAGCTTCAGTTCGTCTTTAAGAGATTCCCTTCAATTCATATGTGAAAAGCTCCCATCAGCTCGTCTATAAACTCGTCTATAGAGACTACCTTCAATGACTCCTGTCAGGTCGTCTATAAAGATTTCCCTCAGCTGGTCTGTGAAAGACTCAATTCAGCTTATCTAGGAAAGACTCCCTTCAGCTCGTGTATGAAATACTCCCTTCAGGTCGTCTATGAAAGACTATCTTCAGCTCTTTGCGTTTGCGTATATAAAATTAGAATTCTGACCTATATACCGACTCAGGTGATTTGCACCTTATTTTTCTCATCGATTTTGGAAGACCCTATTCATCTCTTCTCTGAAAACTCTGTAAAAATTTATTTTTACAACGATCTCCAGCTCGTCCATAAAGACTCCATCTAGATCGTCTATAAAGACTCCCTCCAGCTTGTCTATCGAGACTCCCTTCAGCTCGTCTATAAAGACTCCCTCCAACTTGTCTATCGAGACTCCCTCCAGCTTGTCTATCGAGACTCCCTTCAGCTCGTCTATCGAGACTCCCTTCAGCTCGTCTATCGAGACTCCCTTCAGCTCGTCTATCGAGACTCCCTTCAGCTCGTCTATAGAGACTCCCTTCAGCTCGTCTATAGAGACTCCCTTAAGCTCGTCTATAGAGACTCCCAACAGATCGTGGGTAGAGACTCCCTTCAGCTCGTCTATCGAGACTCCCTTCAGCTCGTCTATCGAAACTCCCTTCAGCTCGTCTATAAAGACTCCCTCCAGCTTGTCTATCGAGACTCCCTTCAGCTCGTCTATAAAGACTCCCTCCAGCTTGTCTATCGAGACTCCCTCCAGCTTGTCTATCGAGACTCCCTCCAGCTCGTCTAAAGAGACTCCCTTAAGCTCGTCTATAGAGACTCCCTGCAGCTCGTCTATCGAGACTCCCTGCAGCTCGTCTATCGAGACTCCCTTCAGCTCGTCTATCGAGACTCCCTTCAGCTAATACACCCTCTTTTCGTAGCTGCTTTAGATCATCTCCTTTTTCTCTCCCATATTAACCCAATTTAAGGATTCATTAAAACTTCAAACTTATTGAAAATTACAATTCTCTTCGGTCACACTTTGTAGCTCTTTAACTAATTCAGGCCTATAACAAAGAATGACCCCCATTTAATATTTGCCAAGTTATGTCAATGTCTGATATAAGTCGAGAACTAGTTTTGTTGCAGTTATTATCTTAGATTTCTTTTATGTGAATTTTTAGGTCATACAACGAACAGAACATACAGAACTTCAGTTCTTCAAACAACTGGTCATAAACATACCAGCGGATTGCTTACTCTGCACTGTGAAAGAGCTTTACAAATCTTTGCATGATTGAAAGAAATGTATAGGCCCAAAAACAACAACAACAAGCCCACTTACATGTTGTACATTCATTCGGAACAAATGACCACTATCCTCGTTTACAACAAGAACAGCAACAACCACCAAGCAACCAACCAGGCAGGCAGGCAATAACAACAAAAGAGAAAGTTGAAATCAAATTGAGGTTGTGTTTAAAGAACCTCAATTTTTGTTTTTGCGAAGGGTTTCGTTTTTTCTTTTCTTCTCTAGTTGCCTTTGCCCAGTTAGACAAATGCCTTTTGGGGCCCTTCCCTTGTGGCTAGTGGTAGTGATTTTGTTGTTGCTGTTTTTGTGTTGTGCTTTGCAACACTGCTCGAAGGGTGTTCTTGTCTACACCCACTCAAGCCTATTTATTTCACTAATGGTTTTCGGTGTTTTTTAGTTTTTTTTTCTTCTCGAAAAACTAAATTGAGGGTTATAATTCTTGGCACGAAAAGGTGCATTGAGTTCTGTTTCAATTTTTGTTTTTTTTTTTCCTTTAAATTTCATGTTAGTACAAAATCGTGTTAATATTTTTTCATTATGGAAATTGAAAGTAATTTAAAGAACTTGAAATGAAAAATTGCCAGCACCTTTAACAATTAGAGCAATATATTTAAATTTTGCCCACATCCTCCGGTAAACTTGCAAAGCTCCTATTAAATTGCTCGCTTCAGTTTCCACACAACCCATTTCGTTTTATTATTTGGGTCTTAGTCATAATTGAAGGTTTCTAATTCCATTGAATTACGACTGCATGTTCCAGCATCATAAACTCAGTCCTGCATATAGATGAGTTGGTTGAGTTTTGTGGCATACTGCAGTTGGTTGCAACATATGTTGCACGTACAATAAAAAATGAGGTTTACTGCTGCTGCAACAACAACACGAAAGTGGCATGATATCATTTCCTGCATCCGGGCAAAAATTGGAAATGCACTATGGCCTGTTTGTAATGAATTATGACCATTATTGGATAATGACGAACATGCAGGACATATTTAGAGCGAGGAACAAATTGTATGGATGATCAGAGGGGGAACTTTAAAGACGAACAGAGAGGAGTAATTTTTAGACGAGCTCACGGGAGTCTTTTATATACGAGCTGAAATGAGTCTTTCATAGACGAGCTGAAGGGAGTCTTTCATAGACGAGCTGAAGGGAGTCTTTCATAGACGAGCTGAAGGGAGTCTTTCATAGACGAGCTGAAGGGAGTCTTTCATAGACGAGCTGAAGGGAGTCTTTCATAGACGAGCTGAAGGGAGTCTTTCATAGACGAGCTGAAGGGAGTCTTTCATAGACGAGCTGAAGGGAGTCTTTCATAGACGAGCTGAAGGGAGTCTTTCATAGACGAGCTGAAGGGAGTCTTTCATAGACGAGCTGAAGGGAGTCTTTCATAGACGAGCTGAAGGGAGTCTTTTATAGACGAGCTGAAGGGAGTCTTTCATAGACGAGCTGAAGGGAGTCTTTCATAGACGAGCTGAAGGGAGTCTTTCATAGACGAGCTGAAGGGAGTCTTTCATAGACGAGCTGAAGGGAGTCTTTCATAGACGAGCTGAAGGGAGTCTTTCATAGACGAGCTGAAGGGAGTCTTTCATAGACGAGCTGAAGGGAGTCTTTCATAGACGAGCTGAAGGGAGTCTTTCATAGACGAGCCTAAGGGGTCTTTTATAGACGAGCTGAATGGAGCCTTTCATAGACGAGCTGAAGGGAGTCTTTCATAGACGAGCTGAAGGGAGTCTTTCATAGACGAGCTGAAGGGAGTCTTTCATAGACGAGCTGCAGGGAGTCTCTATAGACGAGTTGCAGGGAGTCTCTATAGACGAGCTACAGGGAGTCTCTATAGACGAGGTGCAGGGAATCTCTATAGACGGGATGCAAGGAGTCTCTATAGACGAGCTGCAAGGAGTCTCTATAGACGATCTACAAGGAGTCTCTATAGACGAGCTGCAGGGAGTCTCTGTAGACGAGCTGCAGGAAGTCTCCATAGACGTGCTTAGATATTCTCTATATAAAAGTTAGAGGGAGTCTCAAAAAATGGTAGGAAGTATTCCTTATACCAGCCGAAGTTAGTATTTTTAAAGTTAAAAGTCATTTGGGATTTGTAATGTTTGCACTTTTAGAGACCAATTAAATTTTAATAAAATTGTTTAACGCCTAAAATACTGCTCTAGATTTTGGATCAATATCTCACATCAGTTTATTAGCTGCAAATTAATTTGAAACTCATTTGAAATTTATTTTTTATTATGAGCCGAAACTGTTTTAAATAATTTTTCATCAATTTCACTTCCGCCTAAAAATCCTTTCTCGTTTCTTTCTATATGTTCGTTTCTTTCTATATTCCAATGACCTCCAACATCTGTTTAGAGTCAAACGACGCAATAAAGACAATTTTGCATTTATTTAATCCATGTTTTATTCTTTTATATTTTAACTTTGAATTTTGTTGTTGTCGTATTTCTGCTTCTGCTTCTACTCCTTCTTTTTCTATTCCTTTCACTACTATTTAACAAAGTTACATGCTAAACTTTTTTTCTGGTTTCTTGATTTCTTTAGAATTTTATTTTAATATTTTATACTCTATATTTCAATGTATGTATGAATGTGTATAACTGATTTTAATTCACACACACATATACATAAAAAATTAGGAGCCATTGAAATGACTTCATGATGCATATATATACATACAATTACATATTTATATTTAATACTAAATATGTGTGTGTGTGAATAGAAATAGGGATTAGGAAATCAGGTTATGTCGACATTGTAGACTTGGTATATAAAAACTTGGCATATTATATTCAATGTGGTCATGGTAAAAATTATGCACTGAATTTTCAGAATCTCCGTAGAAGAACAGAAATAAGCATTCCGAAAACGAGCAGAGAAATAGTTTATATTTAAATGGCTTTATGACCTGAAAAACTATAGACAGGCTAGGTCTGGAGCCTGTATACAGAACATATAGACGACCAGAAGGGGGGAACTTTTCAACGATTCAACGCCTTCTATAGAGAGTTTTTATAGGTAAGGCGGATGTCTTTTAAGGCGATATATTGGGAGTCTTTGTAGATACACTAAAGGGAGTATTAGATATAGGTGTAAAGGGAGTATCGAAGACAAGCTGAAGAGAGACTTCTATAGACGAGATAAAACTGGGAGTCTTTCATAGACGTTAGCTCGTCTTTGAAAGAAGTGCAGCCTGGATTATTTCATAGGAGAAGTGGTGGGGTGTCTCGTAGTCGAGCTGAGGGTGTTGTTCATTAGGCTGAAGTCGAATGAAGTGCCTTATATTTAAGAGTTATAGATGAGAGTTTCAATAGAGGACAGTCCTTATAGACAAACTGAAGAATGCATTTTGTGATACTTCGGCGCAACATTTAAGTTGGAGAGTCCCTTTCAGATCTGGAGGGATTTTTGATGAAAATTCCATTAAGGGAACCACCCCCCCCCCCCCCCCCCCATTCACGATTTTATTTTTTCAAGATTTTCAATGGGCTGTTAAATCAATACCAATGCTTGTTAAGGTTTGTAACTTTGCACATATATATTTGAAGATTTAAAAAAGATGAAAAATATTTTACAAAAAAAATTTTGTTGTTGTTGTTTTTTGAGATTAAAGAAAAGTCCTTACTTTTGATAGCGGGCATGATAACTCCTCACTGGAACATCGGAATCCGAAAATGTCTGGCTCTCGTATGAACTACAATTATTGACTTCCCTCTAAAATTAAAAAAATGGCGGACCTTTGAAAAAATATTTTTTGGAAAATCGCCGATTTTTGACCAAAAACCAAGTTAAAAAATAAGGAAGGCCTTTACCGATTGGCTTTATCCTAGTTCATACGATAGCTATACACTCACAGAGAAACGTGTAAAAATTTGGAATCGATTGGGTTATTAGTTTTTGAGTTATCGTGCCCGCCATTCGCAAAAGAGAAAAACGCGTTTAAAGTTTGAGAAGCCCTTTAGCCGTCATTTGATGCTGACACAATAAATCGGCTATATCTTCAAGAGTTCTTGAGATTTTCACATGAAATTTTGTAGGGACATTCTTGAATTAATTTAGATTCGAATGAAATATAAAAAAATTTTGACACCGAGAATGGGGGGTCCCCTTAAACTGCAGTCTTTATGGACAAACTGAAGTCGTATTTTAAGATGCTTAAGGACAGAAGTAATATAATATTTTTAGAGAACTAGCAGATCAACAGGCGTGGACTTATTAAATAATAATTTTAGAGAACTAGCAGATCAATAGGCGTAGCTTTTTTAAATAATATTTTTAGAGGACTAGCAGATCAATCGGCGTGGTATTTTTAAATAATATTTTTAGAGGACTAGCAGATCAATGGGCTAGAATTTCTTAAATAATATTTTTAAAGGACTAGCAGATCAATAAGCTTGCATTTTTTAAATAATATTTTTTGAGGAGTAGCAGATCAATAGACGTGGATATTTTAAAAAATATTTTTAGACGAATATAGATGGTCTTAGGAGTATTTTCCAGCCGAAGTGACTGCAATTTGGCGTAAAAAACTTCGATGTACACAATTCTCCATATAGGTCCATGCTTTGACAGTATCCATATGAAGATTCCCCCAATTGATGTTATGTTGACGGTAGTAGTCGATTGCTCCAACCTGAGTATATAATTTGGTATTTGTTTTTTTTAAGAGAATAAATCCAACCTCCTGGTACATATTATCATGACATAACCCATCCTGACTGTTGATCATCTATATAAATAAATTAGTTTTGTGTTTCAATGACTTTCTTCCATTTCTCCACAAAAGTCTATCTTACCCATAAAAATTATTATTTATCGTAAATTAATACTAATTTTGGATCTATTAAGCCTTCACACACATAGATAAAGGACTTCTTATCATTTTATAAAATATACATGTTTTCACATAACTCCCCTAGCCGAATTATTTTACACGAGACTGTAATATGATATGTTATAGATTAGAAAATTGGGGGCTTAACTACGACAGCATTTAAAAGTCTTATCGTCGTATTAGAAATTTTTGGTTATCGGACATAACTTAGTTTTAGTCCAATATAGTTTTCTATGAGTTCCTTATATTTCCCTACAAGGAATGATCCGTAATCGTACGTTAAAAAATTTGGTCTAAAACGGTCATATATACCATGTTTTTATATGTCTTTATATGAAGATTCCGCCCGGTTTCGGCATGTTGAAACAGTTTTGCAACCTGGGTCTGTAATTTCGAATTTTTTGTAATATCCCCAAATGTCGGTCATAAAATTTGTATTTAATATTTATACCCTTCACCACTCTGTGGTACAGGGTATTATGTCTTTGTGCATATGTTTGTAACAGGCAAAAGGAAACGAGATAGACACATGGTTCCTTTTGAGAATATGCATAGAATCACTTTCTGAGTCGATTTATGCATGTCCGTCCGTCCGTCCGTCTGTCCGTCTGTCCGTCTGTAGATGTTAAATTGTAAACAAAGTACAGGTCGCATTTATGATCCGATTTGAATGAAATTTGGCACAGGTCACTTATTTGGCCCAAGGACGAACCCTATTGAAATTGGGAAAAATCGGTTCAGATTTAGATATAGCTCCCATATATATATTTAATCGATTTAATGTGAACGGTCCCTATATATCTTTCGATCTGCACGAAATTTGGTACAGCCTAATCATTTAGGTCTAGAATGATGTGTGCCAAGCTTCGTGAAAATCGGTCCAGATTTAGATATAGCTCCCATATATAGTTTCGTCCGATTTCATGTAAATGGTACACCAAAGTCGCTATATATCTTTCGATTTGCACGAAATTTGGCATAACGTACTGAATTGAGTCTAGAATGATGTCTGCCAAGTTTCGTGAAAATCGGTCAAGATTAAGATATAGCTCCCATATATAGTTTCGTCCGATTTCATGTAAATGGTGCACCAAAGTCCCTATATATCTTTCGATTTGCACGAAATTTGGCATAACGTATTGAATTGAGCCTAGAATGATGTCTGCCAAGTTTCGTGAAAATCGGTCCAGATTTAGATATAGCTCCCATATATAGTTTCGTCCAATTTCATGTACATGGTGCACCAAAGTCGCTATATATCTTTCGATTTGCACGAAATTTGGCATAACGTACTGAATTGAGCCTAAAAAGATGTCTGCCAAGTTTCAAGCAAATCGGTCAAGATTTCTATATAGCTCCCATATATAGTTTCGTCCGATTTCATGTAAATGATGCACCAAAGTCGCTAAATATCTTTCTATTTGCAAGAAATTTGGCATAACGTACTGAATTGAGTCTAGAATGAATGTCTGCCAAGTTTCGAGAAAACCGGTCCAGATTTCTATATAGCTCCCATATATAGTTTCGTCCGATTTCATGTATATGGTTCACCCAAGTCTCTATATATCTTTCGATTTGCACGAATAGTCCTGTAATAGTCCTGTTTAATATACCCATAGTGGTGAAGGGTATCATATGTCGACCCCGTCCGACTTTACTACTTTCCTTACTGGTTTTCTATTGGTCTCCCTATTCTCTCAAATATTGTCTTAGAAAAAAATATCCATTAAAAGCTATCCATCCCATAGACTAAGATCTCATTGTCGTCTTATAAAATCTCCATCTAATCGTCTACGCCCATTATTTTTATTTCTCAGAGGATAAACGAAACCTCCTGACATCAATTTACCATGGCTATTTGTATTTCTAATTTGAAAAAAATATGCCTTTGTTAGGTCTTACAAGTACCCGCCTTTAAGAGCTTACCATCCCATCAACTATGATATTATTGTCCTCTCCTTAAATCTCCATCTAATCGCCTGCAAAAATTCTGGCCATTTTTGAACGGTAAAGGCCCAAGCCAAAATTTTCAAACTGGGTCTGTAATTCTTTATTTTATTTCTCAGAGGATAAAAAATCTCCTGGCGGTATTTTTTATGCCTTTTGGTATTCCTATTGGTCAAAAAATCCTCCCATATATACCCTTTAAAGAATGTTGCTTCGTCATTCATTATTACTTATTTTGGGTCCCAATCACGACGTTCTATAATTATCATATAACATTTTCAGTTATACATTTCTCCTTAGACTCCATACTCAATAACCTAAGGTCTTATTGTCGTATTATAAAACCTGTTTTTACAAAAACTCTATTTTCATGGGTTGGAGTAAAGTTCTATAAAGCTCTGGCCCATTTTCGGTATGTGGAAGGTCTTAGCCCGAGTTTTCAATTTTAATTTTAATTTTCTCGGAGGATAAAAACGCTTCTGACAGGAATTTACCTTGAAATATTTCCCCATACAAAGGGCCCAACCGATTTAAGGTATTTTAAATTGCCACATCATGGTAGGGACTATAAAAAGTACGATCCCATCGTGTTTAACCTCAGTTTTATTTCGTTAATTATTATTTTATTTTTTAATTAATGTTCTTGTTTTTAAATGTCTTTATCCGACAATTAACATTTGAACTAATTCCCCTGCCCTTCGTCGCCTTAATAAAATTTTTTCCATAGAAATCTAAAAAAAATATATATTTTTTCCATTTTCGCAATCTACAAAACCCCTTGAATGACATTTGTCCGATTTAATCTATGGCCATAAATTACAAGAAAATAAAATAGAAAAAAAAAACTAACTAAGTTTCTTATCGCCAATGTGGTCGGAACTTTCAACAAATTAAATATTAACCAAAGTAATTAAAAAATTACGAATGCGTCATATGTAAGCACATGAACGGAAACACGCACACAAGAACATACACAAATGAATATGCGTTTATGTGTGTGTGTGTGTGAAAATATATGCGCATATGTAATATGTTAACATTTATTGCACGCAATTTTCCTCATGACTTGATGACCACTGTCAAAGATATAAACATACAAATCTGGTGGTTACAGGAGGGAAAGGGTCTAAACGGACGATATGGGTCTGAAGAGGACTTGTTGGACTCAAGTATATATCCAAATAATGATTCAAAATATTCAAAATTTGGATCACATATTTTTTATATTAGCACAAATATTGTTATGAAAAGTGATGTCTGGTTCCATGTTTTTATATAGGTCCTCTATGATCGTACCTTCGAAATGAAGATAATTTTTATGAATTATCCAAATTTTACAATCAAATTGGCTGTAATTTGACACAGAGAATCCTCAATGTGTACAAAATATCCATGCCATACGCTGTAGGTCCATCTTTTCTGATAGCTCCCATATAACGGTTTCGGATTTTGGGAATTTATCCAAATTTGAAAAATAAACTCTTTAACTGCCAAACCACTTGACGGAAGCTGCCAGAGGCTATGGGAGATAAGTCTATCCTTGTCTAGATTGAGTCAGAAAAAAACACGCCTGTTCACTATCTAAATTTTGGATTCACTTTCTATTAAAAATCTTTACTTCGGAAGTATTCTGACAAATTTTCCTAATTTCCGGCATATTTTGGAAATATTTTTATCAGGATCCTTATAACATTTTAAAAAATGCACGCATGTGACTTCATTTTTTTATATAAATGATTTAAGTCATGTAACAGAAAACACATTTTAAATTCTGGAAAAATTATTTTTTTTTTTCTAAAACACACATACATGCATAACCAGTTAGGGAAGTACTAAAGTCGACTGGGCCGACTATATGATACCCTTCACCACTTTGGGGATATTCTACATATGTATCCTAACAGACGTAGCCTTTTCTAAGGCGATTATTTGGTGTACAGTCAACATGAATAGGTCAAAATTATGTATGGAAGCTAATCTGAATCTATTTCAAGGAAACTTGCTACATATTAATTTTTATTAAATTCTGTACGTGTATGGGTCTGTATGGGCCTTTAGTGTATCATTTAGTTAAAATCGGACGAAAATATATATAGAAGGTATATGTCAATCTGAACCAATTTCAAGAAAACTTGACACACGAAAGGTTATACTAACAGTACATTGTACAAAATTGTGTGCCGATCGGCCAATCTTTGGGTCTTTAGTACACAATTAAATTAAATCAGTCGAAAATATATATTGAAGCTATATCTACATCTGAACCGATTTTCACGAAACTTAGCACGCATCATTCTTGACCTAATTCAGTTCTCTATGCCAAATTTCGTGCAAATCGAAAGATATATAGGGACTTTGGTGCACCATTTACCTTAAATCGGACGACACTATGTATGGGAGCTATATCTAAATCTGAACCGATTTTCTCGAAACTTAGCACACACTATTTTGGACCTAATTCAGTACTCTGTGCCAAATTTCGTGCAAATCGAAAGAAATATAGGGACTTTGGTGCACCATTTACCTTAAATAGGACGAAACTATATATGGGAGCTATATCTAAATCTGAACTGATTTTCTCGAAACTTGGCACACATCATTCTTGACCTAATTCAGTTCTCTATGCCAAATTTCGTGCAAATCGAAAGATATATAGGGACTTTGGTGCACCATTTACCTTAAATCGGACGACACTATGTATGGGAGCTATATCTAAATCTGAACCGATTTTCTCGAAACTTAGCACACACTATTTTGGACCTAATTCAGTACTCTGTGCCAAATTTCGTGCAAATCGAAAGAAATATAGGGACTTTGGTGTACCATTTACCTTAAATCGGAAGAAACTATATATGGGAGCTATATCTAAATCTGAACTGATTTTCTCGAAACTTGGCACACATCATTCCGGACCTAATTCAGTACTCTACGCCAAATTTCGTGCAAATCGAAATATATATAGGGACTTTGGTACACCATTTACCTTAAATCGGACGAAGATATATATGGGAGCTATATCTAAATCTGAACCAATTTTTCCCATTTTCAATAGAGTTCGTCCTTGGGCCAATTAAGTGACCTGTGCCAAATTTCATCCAAATCGGATCATAAATGCGACCTGTAATTTGTTAACAAAAATACATGGACGGACGGACAGACGGACATGCATAAATCGACTCAGAAAGTGATTCTATGCATATTCTCAAAAGGAACCATGGGTCTATCTCGATTATTTTTGTCTGTTACAAACATATGCACAAAGACATAATACCCTGTACCTCACTGTGGTGAAGGGTATAAAAATACTGCCTTGTATACATCTATGGTAAAGGACTTTTTCTCTCTGGAATTATTTTTTTTCTACTGCTGAACACGCCAACGCTTTTTAATATTTTTAGTCGATATAGGCCATTGGTCAGTTATACATACACACAAATATATTATATTATATGTAGGCTAACAGGTACATATGTCTATGTGTTAGTAATTTTATTTTTTTTAGCAGTTGGCAAAACGTTAATGGACAAGGCGTTTTCGTTTTTTTAAGTGTGTGAATGTGTGTGTGTTTTTGAATTTTTATATTTAATTATAAAATTTCCTCTTAGGTAAATTTATTAAATTTGTTTGTTTGCTGTTGTTGTTGTATTTTTACAGAAACTTTTTTTAGCCATTTACATGTTGTTGTCGTTGTTGCTGCTGCTGTTTGTTGTTGATTTTTAACATGCAACCAGTAGGAGTAGGAAATTCATTTTGATGTAGCTGCCCGATAAGCAGAAAATTTGATTAACACAGCACAACATAAGGAAGTCTATTATAAATTGTGTAAAATTTTTTGATAACTTCATATTTTTTTGATGTAGGTCATTTTAATTGAACACACAGGTTGTTGTTGTTGCTTCTGTAGTTGTATGACGTTTAGTGTTGGGCGCCATTAGATGATTAAAAAAATGCAAATTTTTTTAATACGTCTGTGTTAAATTACAAAATTTGTACATCAAATGTTAATCGAGTTTTTAATTGTTTCTCGAAAAAATGATGTAGAACAAATTACCATTGGTCATATGTGGAGGAGAGGAGGGTTGGCTTCGTAAAAAAAACAATAATTATTTAAGAGAAATTTTTAAAACGGAAGCACATATATTACAATCGGCCTTTGGTATTACTCCCTGGAAAGTAAAAAAATATCTTTGCAATATCCTTAGGCCTTTTAGGGTTTAGGCCTTTTAGGCCTATTATTATTGTAGGGAGCAAACATATATTTGGTGAAAAGTTTCAGTGTATGCTTATTCATTGCCATAATCTCCATATAAATATCCCGACCAATTTCTCATATTTTGACGGTTCTCGTCACATTTTCCAAGGGAAATGGCCTCATTATGGCATCCCGGGGGTAATTGTGGGTAGAAAACAGGAAAAAAGTTCTATATTTTCATGATTTGACATAGCCTCCATGTTAAAATCCCGTCCGATTTTGGGTATGATCATCAACATAGACTTATTTTCTAAACGAAGTGGAAACGCAATTCGGGTTTGTGATAGTTTCATGTTTTGACATAACCTCCATGTTTCAGATACATCCCGATTTCAGGTATTTTGAATGTCGTAGACTTACAAACGAAGTGGAGGCACATTTGGGATTCTTTGTGGGTAAAAAAAACTTCCTAGCAGAAAATTGTCAGTATTTGTCAATATAAAGATACCACACCTTTTTCCTATCCTGCACTCATTTTTTATTCAACAATTTCCTCTCTTTAATTTGGTTCTTGGATTTCTCATAAGGAGAAACCCCCTTCCGGGTGCATGTTCTGAAATAGCCCACATATAAAGGCTTGGAGGGATTTTAAGAATTTTGAACATAAGACCGAATCGACCGAAATTATCTACACATCTCTTTGTCAATTCTCCGTTCATGGCCATCAATTAATTGTCATTTTGATCTCAATACCGACACCCTATGAAGAATTCCTAACTCTTAGGGGTTTTTGTCTTTAACACATTTCATTTTAATTGTCTAGAAAATAGGACATTTACTTGGCTTTTAGTCATTTATAAAGGACTTATTTTTATCAAAAACACTTACTTATGGTGAAAATCATCTTTTGGTATAGGAATGTTGAGTCTCATACCTATAGCTATAAAAACTTCAACTTCTCTATAAAAACTTCAGCTGGTCTATAAAAACCAATACTGGCCATGTATAGGGACCTTCAAGTCATCTTGACCTTCAGCGCTTCTATAAAGACTCCCTGTCAGTTATTTTGTCTAAAAACCCCTTGGCAATTGTCTCTAAAGACAACATGAACCCTTGGCCTCCGTATCGCTATAATGGCTACCTGACTTTCAGCTCATCCTGACCTAAACTTCAGCTTATCAAGATTCACTGACCTGCAAATCTTCGCATAACAAGGCCCACTGACCCCCAAATTCCCTATAAAGACTCTCTGAACTTTAGCCTGCATATAAAATGAGCTTGATCCCTTGGTCTTCGGATAGCTAATACAACTTCCTTACTTTCACCTCATCTGTTACGACTTTCAGTATAGGTATATAGATTTTTATTGTCTATAAAGGAAAACTGACATTCAGTTTCTTTGTAAAGATTCCCTGACATTCAGGTTCTGTATAAAAATTATTTTAGTTTCAACCTGTCTATAACACAGCTTCGACATCAGCTTTTCTATATACTCCCGTCTCCCTCAGTCAGTTTCTCTAAAAAAAAAAACATTTGTCCGTCGGTTAGCTCTCCGCGTGACCTTCAGCTCCTCACATATAAAGACCCACTCATCTCCAGGTTTCCTATAAAAAACACCCTAAACTTAAGCCCACCTTCGGATCATTATTAAGACTCCTAATATGTAAAGACCTTCAGTTTAAGTATAAAGATTTCTATCGTCTATAAAAAAATGGACCTTCGGGGTCTTTGTAAACATACCCTGACATTACTGTATAAAAATTACCCTACATCCAACCCGCCTAAAAGTATGATTTACTTTCCTTCTATAAAGACTCCTTGGCAATAAATGCGTATATAAAACCCACTTTGGACATCGGCTAGCTTATAAATACCCCTTGACCTTCAGATCGACATCCCTCTGAAGACTCATGGTCTACAAATGCTCTCTTACCTTCATATTATCTATAAAGACTATCGATTCTTTGGTCGACTTTTAAGAATCTCTGACATTCCGATTGTCTACATCAATTTATCTTTCATTCGGAAGTGACTGTTTTTCAGCTCATATATAAAACCTTTAAATCGTCTATGAAAATTCCTTGACCTTCACGGCCTCTATAAAGATTGCCGGACCTATAGCTCGTCCATAGCAATAGCAGTGAATGCAAATACTGGACCTTAAACTGCACTATAATCTCTGCTCTTCACCTTTTCTACATTGACCCCGGAATAATTCTGAATAATTTCAGCTTTTTTTAGTTCTTATAAGTTCTATAGACTTGCGTTTGGGAAAGCTTTTGCAATACCGAAGGTCTAACTTAAGGCATTGGTGAAAGAACATCTAAGCGACATTTTTTTTAACAAAAAAGGCCCCTTAGAGACAGAAAATAATTCCAGAAGCTCTTTCCTGAACAGAAATTCCCATAGGGATATCCTGAAGTCGAAAACCTTAGAAGAGGCCGCTGCTAGTTCTTAGAAAAATTTTTAAAAGTAAACAAAAATATTTCAAAATTCTTTTTTCAATTATTTAATACTGTTTTTAATTGCTATTTTTCTTTCATTGAAATTTCTCATGAAAAAACGATCCTCGTGATCACCTCCCTTACCCTATTTAAGCTTAGGATTACATACAGTAAAACCGGAACCCAAACAGGCAGCATAACCCATCATATGTGGTATGGCATTTTGTTCATAGACACCGGTAAACAAATGTGACCATGGACCCGAAGCATACACGCCAACATCTTCACCACCATGGGTCTCATCTTCCAGAGGCAAGGTGGAGGGGAAACGATCATAACGATCTCCCTTTATTACAGTTGTGGGATCGACGCGTTCACCCTTCTCAACATCAAAGAACTGTTCATAACTGGGGCCATTGGCATAACTCAAGGTCATATAGGGCATCATGTCGTCGGGAGTGTTGGGTGTCTTGCCGAAGACATCATTGCCACGACGCTGGGGAAAAAGCAATGACTTTAATAATTTAATTCCTAATAAAATTCAAAATTCTAAGATTACCGGATATCCATTATAGGAAAATGAATGTGAATGATCGGCAGTAACCACAATCAAGGTGTCTTCCTCACTTGTCAATTCCCGGGCGGCAGCAATGGCTTTGGAAAATTCCACAGTCTCATCCAACGCCATACGTGCATAATTCTGATGATGGGCCAAATCGATGCGTCCACCCTCAATGAAAATGAAGTAGCCCTGTTCATTTTGTGATAAAAATTCAATGGCCTTGCGGGTCATCTCCTCCAATGTCGGTTGATTGGTGGTCTCATTCGTTTCCAAATGATACAACATATGATCATCTTGGTATAGACCAAATACACGATCGTAACTCTTCAAATCGGCCGCCATTAATTCATCACGTGTCTCAACATAGAGATTACGCGATCCAGCTTGATTTTTATATTGTTCCACGAGATTCAGACCATCACCACGGCGACCATTGTCATAGAGTTTCGAATCGATGAAATGTTTTTTACCACCACCCATAACGAAATTCAATTTACTACCAACTTCGCCATTTATTAGCTGATAGGCAATATCCTCGATATCCTTGCCAGCACCGCAAGCCTCCTTCACTTCTTGATCATTTTCCCAATCACGATGGGCAATGTGGGCATAAACACCCGAAGGTGAGGCATGGGTAATGCGTGTGGTGGTCACAACACCAGTACTTTTGCCAACATCCTGAGCCCATTTACCAATGGAATATACCCATTTGCTCTTATCTTGACCCTTTTCACAGCTGCCATATTCCACATCACCATTGACGCCAATGGTACCTTCTTGGGCCTTGACACCACACAAATACGCCGTAGCAGTACAGGCGGAATCGGGTACAATTTTATCCACAGAATAAGTCTTCGAAAGGCCAGTATAAGGGAAGTCATTAAAGGACAATTGTTTCTCCTCACCACCCAATAGATTGCGAGCTGCAGCCACCGTGGTCAGGCCCATACCATCACCCAAAAACATGATCACATTTTTGGCACGATTCTGATTGAAGGTTTGCGATAATTTCTTCTCAATGTGTTGTTTGCTCAAATTACGCCAATAATCGTTGGTATCTTCTCCAGTCACAGCACGTTTTCCACCCAACTGAGCAGATTCAGGCAAATCCGGATGCATATTGCGATCTTTACATTCTTCATCGTCCGCCTGGCATCTTGGTAGAGCATGAATATTTTGTACCAATATCACTGAAATGATTAGCCAAATGGCTAATTGGCGAACACCTGCCAACCGACACATGTTTATGAATTCAAGACCCCAGACTAACTGATCTAAGTGGGCTTTGTTAACACCATACGGAAAATCGAAAAGAAGTTATCTTTAGACTTTCTGTAGAATTGCATGGACAGGTCATAAACTATACACAACAATGGAAATCTCAATGCGATTGATTAGATTAAAGACCTTCGCGGTTCGATAATCGTTTACTACTTATCGGACGGGCGTGTGTGTGGTGGTCAAATGTGGTTACACTGTTTCCAAAAGGTGAGAAGTTTTTGGAAATGTCTAACAAAATTAAACATGGAGGAGAATCTATAAACAAAATCTCATCATCTCTTCTTGACTTCGCTTCTATTGGTCCATTGAAAAAATATTTTTAAAAAAATCCACGCCTCTATTGGCTTCTTGAAAAAATATGTTTTAAAAAATTCACGCCTCTATTGGTCCCTTGAAAAAATATTAAAAAAAAAATCACGCCTCTGTTGGCTTCTTGAAAAAATATTTAAAAAAAATCACGCCTCTATTGGCTTCTTGAAAAAATATTTTTTAAAAAAATCCACGCCGCTATTGGTCCCTTGAAAAAATATTTTTTTAAAAAAATCCACGCCTCTATTGGTCCCTTGAAAAAATATAGTTTAAAAAATCCACGCCTCTATTGGTCCCTTGAAAAAATATAGTTTAAAAAATCCACGCCTCTTTTGGTCCCTTGAAAGAAATATTTAAAAAAAAAATCCACGCTTCTGTTGGTCCCTTGAAAAAATATTGTTTAAAAAACCCACCCCTCTATTGGTCCCTTGAAAAAATATTGTTTAAAAAATCCACGCCTCTATTGGTCCCTTGAAAAAATATAGTTTAAAAAATCCACGCCTCTTTTGGTCCCTTGAAAGAAATATTTTTTAAAAAATCCACGCATCTTTTGGTCCCTTGAAAGAAATATTAAAAAAAATATCCACGCCTCTGTTGGTCCCTTGAAAAAATATTGTTTACAAAACCCACACCTCTATTGGTCCCTTGAAAAAATATTTTTAAAAAATCCACGCCTCTGTTGGTCCCTTGAAAAAAATATAGTTTAAAAAATCCACGCCTCTTTTGGTCCCTTGAAAGAAATATTTTTTAAAAAATCCACGCATCTTTTGGTCCCTTGAAAGAAATATTTAAAAAAAAAAATCCACGCCTCTGTTGGTCCCTTGAAAAAATATTGTTTAAAAAACCCACACCTCTATTGGTCCCTTGAAAAAATATTGTTTAAAAAATCCACGCCTCTGTTGGTCCCTTGAAAGAAATATTTTTAAAAAAAAATCCACGCCTCTGTTGGTCCCTTGAAAAAATATTGTTTAAAAAATCCACACCTCTGTTGGTCCCTTGAAAAAATATTGTTTAAAAAACCCACGCCTCTGTTGGTCCCTTGAAACAATATTGTTTAAAAAATTCACGCCTCTATTGGTCCCTTGAAAAAATATTGTTTAAAAAATCCACGCCTCTTTTGGTCCCTTGAAAGAAATATTTTTTAAAAAATCCACGCATCTTTTGGTCCCTTGAAAGAAATATTTAAAAAAAAATCCACGCCTCTGTTGGTCCCTTGAAAAAATATTGTTTAAAAAACCCACACCTCTATTGGTCCCTTGAAAAAATATTGTTTAAAAAATCCACGCCTCTATTGGTCCCTTGAAAGAAATATTGTTTAAAAAATCCACGCCTCTTTTGGTCCCTTGAAAGAAATATTTTTTAAAAAATCCACGCATCTTTTGGTCCCTTGAAAGAAATATTTAAAAAAAAATCCACGCCTCTGTTGGTCCCTTGAAAAAATATTGTTTAAAAAACCCACACCTCTATTGGTCCCTTGAAAAAATATTGTTTAAAAAATCCACGCCTCTATTGGTCCCTTGAAAGAAATATTGTTTAAAAAATCCACGCCTCTTTTGGTCCCTTGAAAGAAATATTTTTTTAAAAAATCCACGCCTCTTTTGGTCCTTGAAAGAAATATTTTTTTAAAAAATCCACGCCTCTTTTGGTCCCTTGAAAGAAATATTTTTTTAAAAAATCCACGCCTCTTTTGGTCCCTTGAAAGAAATATTTTTTAAAAAATCCACGCATCTTTTGGTCCCTTGAAAGAAATATTTAAAAAAAAAATCCACGCCTCTGTTGGTCCCTTGAAAGAAATATTTAAAAAAAAATCCACGCCTCTGTTGGTCCCTTGAAAAAATATTGTTTAAAAATATTGTTTAAAAAATCCACGCCTCTGTTGGTGCCTTGAAAAAATATTGTTTAAAAAACCCACACCTCTATTGGTCCCTTGAAAAAATATTGTTTAAAAAATCCACACCTCTATTGGTCCCTTGAAAAAATATTGTTTAAAAAATCCACGCCTCTATTGGTCCCTTGAAAGAAATATTGTTTAAAAAATCCACGCCTCTTTTGGTCCCTTGAAAGAAATATTTTTTTAAAAAATCCACGCCTCTTTTGGTCCTTGAAAGAAATATTTTTTTAAAAAATCCACGCCTCTTTTGGTCCCTTGAAAGAAATATTTTTTTAAAAAATCCACGCCTCTTTTGGTCCCTTGAAAGAAATATTTTTTAAAAAATCCACGCATCTTTTGGTCCCTTGAAAGAAATATTTAAAAAAAAAAATCCACGCCTCTGTTGGTCCCTTGAAAGAAATATTTAAAAAAAAATCCACGCCTCTGTTGGTCCCTTGAAAAAATATTGTTTAAAAATATTGTTTAAAAAATCCACGCCTCTGTTGGTGCCTTGAAAAAATATTGTTTAAAAAACCCACACCTCTATTGGTCCCTTGAAAAAATATTGTTTAAAAATATTGTTTAAAAAATCCACGCCTCTGTTGGTGCCTTGAAAAAATATTGTTTAAAAAACCCACACCTCTATTGGTCCCTTGAAAAAATATTGTTTAAAAAATCCACGCCTCTATTGGTCCCTTGAAAGAAATATTGTTTAAAAAACCCACGCCTCTATTGGTCCCTTGAAAAAATATTGTTTAAAAAATCCACGCCTCTATTGGTCCCTTGAAAGAAATATTGTTTAAAAAATCCACGCCTCTTTTGGTCCCTTGAAAGAAATATTTTTTTAAAAAATCCACGCCTCTTTTGGTCCTTGAAAGAAATATTTTTTTAAAAAATCCACGCCTCTTTTGGTCCCTTGAAAGAAATATTTTTTTAAAAAATCCACGCCTCTTTTGGTCCCTTGAAAGAAATATTTTTTTAAAAAATCCACGCCTCTTTTGGTCCCTTGAAAGAAATATTTTTTTAAAAAATCCACGTCTCTTTTGGTCCCTTGAAAGAAATATTTTTTTTAAAAAATCCACGCCTCTTTTGGTCCCTTGAAAGAAATATTTTTTTAAAAAATCCACGCCTGTTTTGGTCCCTTGAAAGAAATATTTTTTTAAAAAATCCACGCCTCTTTTGGTCCTTGAAAGAAATATTTTTTTAAAAAATCCACGCCACTATTGGTCCCTTGAAAAAATATTTTTTTTAAAAAACACCACACCTCTATTTTTTAAAATATCCACGCCAAAAAGGTCTACCAATTTTTTTTTTAGATCCACGCCTCATCTGGTCTACCAAAAAATTTTAGATCCACGCCTCTTCTGGTCTACCAAACATATTGTTTTTTAAATCCACGCTTGTTCTTGTCTACCAAAAAAAATTAGATCCACGCCTCTTCTGGTCTACCAAAAATATTATTTTTTAAATCCACGCTTGTTCTTGCCTACCAAAAAAAATTAGATCCACGCCTCTTCTGGTCTACCAAAAAAAAATTTTAGATCCACGCCTCTTCTGGTCTACCAAAAATATTGTTTTTTAAATCCACGCTTGTTCTTGTCTACCAAAAAAAAATTAGATCCACGCCTCTTCTGGTCTACCAAAAAAAAAATTTAGATCCACGCCTCTTCTGGTCTACCAAAAATATTATTTTTTAAATCCACGCTTGTTCTTGTCTACCACAAAAAAAAATAGATCCACGCCTCTTCTGGTCTACCAAAAATATTTTTTTTAAATACACGCTTCTTCTTGTCTACCAAAAAATTTTTTTTATAATCCACGCCTCTTCTGGTCTACCGACATGGATATTTAAAATATCCACACCTCCTCTGACAGAAAATGTAGTTGACGTTGGGCGCCAACTGCAATACTTGAATCAATTAGTTTGGACAATATTTTTTTCCAGTGTTCCAAACAAATCACTTCATATCTATGATAACTTTATTACATACCATAAAACCGATTATTACCTACCGATTTAATGGTTATCGCCCAACATGGCAAACGAAAATTATTGATTGAAACAAAGGTTGTAAAGAATATAGAAATATTGTTTAGGAATTTATCTAAATGTGGACTTAATAAAAAATGTTTTTTGCGACTATTATGTATACTAAAAATATATTTTATCACAAATATTTTTAAGTTTTTTAATTTATTATCTTCTAATACCAATTTTATTTCATTTATGTATGTGTTCCATTAAAATATAATCAAATCCCATTAAGACCCTTAAAAATGAAATCATTTACACCATCACGAAGTTATCTTCAAAAACAGACATTTGGATTTAATAAATCAATGATTATGCCTGTGATTATTATTTTTATACATAAACCCCATTCTGTTGACACATGTCAGATATTTGTTTCTTTATTCTATTCCAAATTATAACAACAATATTGACCATTGATTGTCATAAATTATTAATCACACCGTATGTACTGTATTTCTATTTCATGATTTTTGTGGTAGGGTGGTAGTTCTCGATTTATTTAACTTTGATAATAACTGATAATACGTTTTTTATTTAATTCACTGTTGTTTTTTTTCATATTATCTTTAACTGACAATAATCTACTGTTCATAATTCACACCATACAAAAAACGTAAAATAGAGTTGTTCACAACAATTAATGGACACAGTGGAACAGAATTTTTAAAGAATGACAAGATATTCTTTAAAAAATCCATGCCTCTAATGGTCTCTTAGATTTGGTTGACTGAAAAAAATTTTTTTTAAAAAAATCCACGCCTCTTTTGGTTGACTGAATTTTTTTTTTTTTTTTAAAATCCACGCCTCTTTTGTTTGACTGAATTTTTTTTTTTTTTTTTAAATCCACGCCTCTTTTGTTTGACTGAAAAAAATTTTTTTAAAAAATCCACGCCTCTTTTGGTTGACTGAAAAAAAATTTTTTAAAAAATCCACGCCTCTTTTGGTTGACTGAATTTTTTTTTTTTTACAAAATCCACCCTCTTTTGGTTGACTGATTTTTTTTTTTTTTTAAAAAAAATCCACGCCTCTTTTGGTCGACTGAGAAAAATATTCTTTAAAAAATCCACGCCTCTTTTGGTTGACTGAAAAAAAATTCTTTAAAAAATCCACGCCTCTTTTGGTTGACTGAAAAAATATTCTTTAAAAAATCCACGCCTCTTTTGGTTGACTGAAAAAATATTCTTTAAAAATCCACGCCTCTTTTGGTGTATGAAAAAATATTCTTTTAAAAATCCACGCCTCTTTTGGTTGACTGAAAAAATATTCTTTAAAAAAATCCACGCCTCCTTTGTTGTTCCGCCGTGTCCTAATTTGAAATACATACATTCTGATTGAGAAAATCAAGAGACGTATTGTATTGGATTTTTGTTTTGTCTGTGAATAAATTAATTGTGAATTGTGTGTGTGTGTTTCGTATTTGTTCTTATCGAGAATACTTGAAGAGTCATAGACTTCAAATTTATGACTAGAATAAAATTTCGTCGACAATAGCCAGCATCTTAAGTGTTCTCGACAATTTGTTATTGAATATGAAATGAGACAAATAAATTTCAGAATAAAATAATAATACGGATATGCGATTACAATTTATTAAATTTTCCAAATGAGAAATATTACTTCAAGTATTTAAATTTTTTAGTGATATTTCATAATTCTAAGCGAAGTAATAAATATGGTTCCATTATCGAAAAAAAAGGCTCCCAATGACATATCAATATAATCATGGTGATAGACGACCTCTTTGCTATTTATTTTCCAGCATATTTTACCCAACCTTGTTAACTACCTACATCCATTAGTCCCCACCGTTATAATCCCTTTCACATAAATTGTAAAAGTTTATGCCCCAAAATTTCTGTCAACCCTTATCAATGTCATCTGCAAACTCATAACCAGCCTCCACCAGGCTTTATAAAGTTAAATTGCAAAAAATTTAAGTTTTTAGATTTGTTTTCATATTTGCCCATTTTCATTTTTTGGAACAAACCACAACAACATGGCTAGCTCATATTCGGACAGAATATGTTAAATACATAAATTTATCAATTTATGTACGAATCCTTTTGATTATCCTGTTGTTGAGGCCACACACATAAACATCGCCAACACATTGAAAGTTCAACAACATCTGTGACCACATCCATATTTATATCCGTATCCGCATGATGTTGTGTATCATTAAACCATTTTGGTAAATCATTACATGCACACACACACATATGTATGTATATATCCTGAGGTTAAATTCACTTTAGCATATCGAACATGATTTCCTATTAATGAAATTAATACCATCAACATAATGAAGTGAATAAACATGCATACACATATACATACGTTGGTTGATGTAATGAAATTCAATTGGGAACAATTTTGGGTATTAAAATTACAAAAATGGTCCTTCGAGCAAATATTCTTAAAAAAAATCCACGCCTCTTTGGATCCACGCCTTTGTGGGATGCTTGAAAAAATATTTTTAAAAAATCCACGCCTCTTTTGGTCTCTTAGAAAAAGATTCTTTAAAAAATCCACGCCTCTATTGGTCTCTTAGAAAAAGATTCTTTGGTGCCTTAGAAAAATATTTTTTAAACAATCCACGCTTCTTTTGGTGCCTTGAAAAATATTCTTTAAAAAATCCACGCCTCTTTTGGTGCCTTAGAAAAATATTTTTTTAACAAACCACGCTTCTTTTGGTGCCGTAGAAAAATATTTTTTAAACAATCCACGCTTCTTTTGGTGCCTTGAAAAATATTCTTTAAAAAATCCACGCCTCTTTTGGTGCATTAGAAAAATATTCTTTAAAAAATCCAAGCCTCTATTGGTGCCTTAGAAAAATATTTTTTTAAACAATCCACGCCTCTATTAGTGCCTTAGAAAAATATTTTTTAAACAATCCACGCTTCTTTTGGTGCCTTAGAAAAATATTTAAAAAAAAATCCACTCTTCTTTTGGTGCCTTGGAAAAATATTCTTTAAAAAATCCACGCCTCTTTTGGTGTCTTAGAAAAATATTCCTTAAAAAATCCACTCCTTTTTTGGTCCGTTAGAAAAATATTCTTTAAAAATCCACGCCTCTTTTGGTCCTTTGAAAATATTCTTTAAAAAACCACGCCTTTTTTCGTCCGTTAGAAGAATATTCTTTAAAAATCCACGCCTCTTTTGGTCTCTTAGAAAAATATTCTTTTAAAAATCCACGCCTCTATTGGTGTCTTAGAAAAAAATATTCTTTAAAGAAATTTAAATTTTTAAAAATTCGACACCTCTCTTGGTCTCTTAAAAATAATTGGTACTATAAAAAATATATTTTTTAATACGCGCCACTTTTGGTATTTTGAAAAATATTTGTTAAAAATGCACGCTTCTTTTGGTTGTTGGAAATAAATCCAAGTCTTTTTTTAAATCCTTGCCTCCTTTCTTCCAATGAAAAATTAAAATTTCTATCCTGCACTTCATAAATCACTTTAAGTGTCTTCATTATATCGCCTCAATCCAAAATTTGTCAAAATATTGTAATTATCATATATTTCAACAGTTTGATTTATTAATCATTGAATATGTCAAATTATAATATTTGAGCGGTAATTTTTGTAAATTTATTGCTTACGCCATTGACAAATCTTGAACTTTAATTATGTAGCAATTAATCACTTGTGTTGAAATTTTAAATACCCTGATGAGATTAATTGTCAAAGGGATGGGTGAAAATTTATAAAAATATAAAATTTATTAGATTTAATTTGGATTTAATATCGCCGCAAAATACCAAAAAAATTTGGAGTACTGATGTTATATCAAAACGAGGTCAGATAGAGATAATTTTTGATAGGAAGATTTGACACCCAATGAGAATCTTAAACATCAAATATAAGCCAATTCGATGAAAATAATACCCAAAATATCGAATTATTGGAGGGTGGATATCCAGTAACTCTGGTCAATGTTGCTACTGTTTGATAGGAAATTTTTCTATCCAATATGAATTCAGGAAAAACAGCATTTTAGGAATTTCAAGTTAAAGGAAACTATACTCTACGATAAATTTCCTAAAAAATCTCCCCAAATAAATTGCATGCAAAATTAATATATAGCATCTAAAAGTTAGTTTCAATTTTGCTATAAAAAATAAACTCAAAATCTCCCTTTTAACACCCCTTTAAATAGTCGCTTAAATATTAACACTAGATTGCCGAAGGCGGTCATTTTGACCGCTTTTCAATTTCAAGTACAAAAACAACTGTGCATATAATAACATTTTTTTTTAAATTTGGTGACTTTTTGTACCACATAGAATTACGTTTATTATAAAAAAAGTCAACAAATTTTAAAAAGCTGGTCATTATATACACAGTTGCTTTTGTACTTGAAATTGAAAACCGGTCAAAATGACCGTCTTTGGCAATCTAGTGTTAAGGGCGAAAATATTCGACATCGAATATCCATGTAGATCATGTAACAAAAATGTACTCTAGGATTCATATATTCCTTTGAAAAAATGCTTTAACATTTGGTAAAAAACAACAAAATTAATTTTGCATTCGATAATTAGCTAAAATTTCCCAATTAACGTTCCTTTAAAAAAATCTACTATATATCACTGCATATAAGTATGGTGTAGAACTAATACGCTACCTGCGAAGATCCGATCCGAAACAAAAAAAAATATTTGGATTAATTTATACTGTATTCAGTTGAGAGCCAAATCTCGCATAAAACACCACTTTTCGAACATTATATTAAAGGAAAAATTACTCTACATCAAATTTCAAAAATGCTCTCCAAATATAAATATTTTGTAGTGCTAATAATTATCAACTAAAATCAGTATCAAGTTTAATATAAAAACAGATTACTTCTCCGAGAAAACTTCACTTTACGAAGTTGGTTTCACTATAGGTCGAAGAAGAAATCAAGACTCTAAAAATTATATATATATCTTTAAAATATCAGTAACGAAACTCGACTATGTTTTCTTTTGAACGATATTGTACCGTACAAATAAAAATAATATATGTTGGCCGATTTTGTATTAATTTCGGCTTGGGCCAAAATCTCCCATTAAACACTACCTTAGGGGGTTGGTATCAATGGAAAAAAATATTCCAAATCGAATTTTATTATGAATCGCAGAACAACAAAAACTTTTATATTAAAAATATATTCACAAAATTACAACAACAAATTTTAATATAAGAAGAAAATTACATATTTGGTATTTTCTGTCTAAATTAGTACCTCTCGTAGAATTGTGTTAAATTCTACCCTAGGTCACTGAATGCAAGTATTGTATAGAACTAATAGTTCTCCACGAAAAATCCGTATTAATTTTAGTATATAACCAAAAAAAAAACTTGATTTTGGAAGATTTTGCATTGTTTCGGTTATGGGTCAAAATCTCCTATAAATCACCACCCTAGGATTTTGATATTAATTGACAAAATATTTTACATAATATTCTAGTATAGGTCCCAGATTATAAATATTATACAAAATTAATATATCACCTCCAAAAAGAATTATCAATTTTCATCTACAAACCAAAAAATAATTTATGATAAATTTTGTATGATTTTATTATGGTCCAAAATCACCCATAGACCATTACTTTAGGAGGTTGGTACCAATGGAGAAAATATTTAGCATCACATTTTACTGAAATTCCCAGAACAACAAAAACATCCAAACATATCCACAAAAGTACAACAACAATTTAAAATATAATAAGCAAAATATATTTTTTGCATTCATTGGTTAAATTTGTATTCTTCTTGAAACTTAGCTAAAATCTCCACGAAAACAACACTTTACGAAGTTGGTGTCAATGAAAAAAATATTTTATATCTAATTTCACTATAGATTTGGGAATAAATCAAAACTCTATAAACAAAATATACATTCAAATTATAGGCAACGATAAACGAATATGAAAAATATTTATTCTTTTTATTTAATGACTTAATGTGTACTTTTTTCGCTATAGGTAGTAAACAAATCAAAACTTTATTTTTCGATATGAGCTTAGTGTTAACTGAGTGAGTGACTGACAGATCATCGCCCAGACGAAACGGCTGAAGCTAGAAGCTTGAAATTTTGAGTGTGAGTTGTTGTTGGTGTGTAGGTGTGAGATAAGGCTGGGTTTTTGGAAATTCAAATATGGTACCCTTGGTATTAGGCGAATGGGAAGAGCTAGAATTCTGATATTTGGAATGTGGGTCACAGATGGAAAGTTAGAAAGATGTGCAAAATGGTTTTTGGAAATTCGACCTATAAGTGTACTAAAAGTACTAAAATTTAGTTCCAATTGTATATACATATATTGAACATATATAGCTAGAATCTTAAGATTTTAAATGGAATACAGGCTGAGAAGTGGTGTTGATGCACGGAAATGGTTTATTTGCATTCAGTTGATTGTGTTGAGATGGAATCCTGATAATGGGAATTAGGACTACTATTGGAGTACAGGATTGAGGTAGCCTTAATAAATCGTACTTATTTGTACGAAAAGTACTAAATTGTACTAAATTTGGTGTAAGATGGATTTAGGTGAACAGATAAAGCTGGAGTCTTCAAATTGGGAATTAAAATGACTGTTGGAGTGTAGGACTGAGGTAGATTATGAAATTCGTAATTCTTGGTACGAAAGGTACTATATAGTACTAAATTTAGTACAATTTGGAAGGATAGAACCGAAAACCTGAAATTTGGAATTGAGACTTCTGTCGAAGATTGAGCTATAGATACATGTTTGTAAACTCGTATCTAAACGGCACTAGATTTGGTACAATTTGGATTTGGTTGAACGGAAAGAGCTGGAAACCTAAAATTTGGACTAATGGTTGATGTTGGAATATAGAATTGAGATATGGAAGCATAGTATTGGAATTTCGTACTTATGGATACGAGAAGCACAAAATGGTACTAAAAATGGTACAATTCGTTTTGTGTGAGCTGGAATCCTAAAATTGGAGTTAGTTTTAAAAATGCGTAATTATGTGTAATAACTGGTACGAAGTTTAGTACAATTTAGATTTGAGAGAACGGATAGAGATGGATGGATTTGAAAATAAAATTACTCTTATAGCAAAGAATTGAGACAGTGTTGGAAATTCGAACTCATAAGTACTACATGGTTCTAAATATGGTACAAGTTGGATCTATGTGAACGGATAGGGCTGTTATCCTGAAATTTATGACTAAAATTACTGTTTCAGTGTGGAATTGAGGCAGTTTTAGAAACTCGTATTTACGTCTACGAAAAGTAATAAATGGTACTAAAATTGTTGGTAAACGGATAGAGCTAGAATCTTTAAATGTATAATTTAGTGAACAGATAGATCTGAAATTCTTAAATTTGGACGTACGATTGAAAGCATGTTTGGAATATTGAGAGGTATATGGGCACGAAAATTACAGAATGGTACCAAATCTGGTATAATTTGGTTATTAATGAACAGACAGAGCTGGAAGTATTGAGGTACATTTGGAAATTTGAACTTATGAGTAAGTAAGTAAGATTACTTTTAGAGTGTAGGATTGATGTAGTATTGAGCTATGGAGACAACTTTGGAAACTCGGAGTTTTGTGTACCAGTAGTAAATAGAATAGAAAATTCACTAAATTTTGAACAATTTGGAATTGGGTAACGGAGAGAGCTGGAAACCTAAAATTTAGAATGTTCGTCACTGACAGAGAGTTAGAAAAAAAGACCAAGGGTTTTTGGTACTAATGAGTACTAAATTTAGTGGTGGTTTTGAAAATTTATATTCATGTGTTCGAAAAGTTCTAAATGGAATTACATGTGGAACCTGAACGTTTTTACTAAAGTGTGTAATGGAAATACGATATTTCGGAACATAGTGCTTATGTGTATGAAGAGTACTTAATGGTAATAAACTTGATATTAAATATAGGAATAGAGCTGGAATTCCGAACTGTAGTACAACAAATTATACAGTATTCACGATGAATCCCAGTTATTTGTTTTTTTATATTTATTATTTATACGCCAATAAATATGAGTCCAAACTTTGGTATATCTGCATTTTTCTTCAATAATTATTTTAATTATTTTTTTTACTTATTTATTTATTTTTTTTTCTTCTTGCTTTCCAGAAAAACCATAACGATAGGCATTATTGAGGAAGGCAGCTATGAGAAGGATGTTCTATTCTATGTCAACATTGGTGAACCCATTATGGCACCAGGTAAGCTTACAATTATTCCATATTATCAAAACGAAACAAAAAAAGCTAGTTTTTATAATGCTGTACAATATTTTCCAATATATATGTATATGTATTTATATGTTTATCACAAAAACAGTACAACAACTAGTTAGTATTTATTAATTTATATATATAAACATACAACAAATTTTTACTATATATAAACAAATTACTGCTAAATTGTTTTAATTTGATTTTTTTTCGAATTTATTTATTTTATGACAAACAAAAAGTCTTCTAAACATAAATATAGATTTTTTTGAGTACAAATACAACAACAACAAAAACATTCATAGGGATTATATATATATTTTTTTAATTTTTATATATATTTACATTTCCATCACACATACATACATTCATTATACATACATATAAAATTAGGTACACAACACATACATACAACACAATTACATTTTTTATTTAGCAAACAAACAACAACGAAATTCTCATCATTTTTCTCAATTCATTTTATATCCAAGTAAATCTGATCCCAAATTATCCTTAAATCCCATTATATATTGAAAAGAAAAAATAAAATAAAAGGAAATACCAATAGGGAAAAAAACTTTATAAGTTAGGCTAGTTTTTTTTTTATCTAGACAAAAAACCAGAATAAATTATATATTTTTATTCATTTCAATTTCCTCTTTTCCGTTACTCCCATTTCCGTATCTCCTTTAGACCATTGTGTTAAGTGATTTCTGTTTCTTATTTCTATGCCTTATTTTCCTGCCACCCCATCCCCCATCCTTCCTTTGCACAGCCCCAATTCAATACACATCACTTTTGAATCGTTATGTAATAGGAATACATGAAAAAAGAAAATTTGAATAATTTTCCATTGATTGGTTTGAAAAAACAAAAATTCATCTCTTCTCTTTTTTGCTCTCTTTTTTCTTTATATATTTTTTGGCTCTTACACCTATCCTGCTAAAAACCCGCCCTACTGCTGCTGCTGCTCCATATATTTTAATTTGCCCCTAAATAAATAAACCAAAAAAAAATAATTTTATAAAATTTAGCTTCCACCATGAATTTCAGTAAAAATTTAAATTTTCAAAATTCAAAAAAAAAAGTTTTTTTTATTAATCAAAAAAATAACTCCAAAAAAGTTTATTTTTATTTCTTTAACGGCTACAAAACGTGTTTGAGATTTTGATTGAAAATTAGCCCTTTTTTGGCATTGCCAATAGTAAAAAAAATCCAGGGATGGTCTGCAGTTTGCCTTTGTGTGTGTGCGTGCCTTGGAAAATCTTATAAATTATGCATTTCCCAAAACTAGGAAAATTGAATTTTCATTTAATTTTTCGATTTGAATAATTTACATAAGTTATATTTACACACAAAAATATGCCAGCTGTAGAAATTCTCACAAATTGTATATTTGCTAACTGGAAGATGTGTGGGTAGTTCGTTCGGATTAATTCTTGTATACAGAAGCCTTATTTTTATAATTTTAAAATTTATATTCAGTTTAAATGATGAAAAATGAATATGAAAATGAAAAGAAAATTTTAAGACTTCTTAAAGAGGGATTTTCAGATTTATTTCAATTTATCTATTTGTTTATATAGAAAATAATATTTGGATACGGAAATCCACAAAAAAACTTCACTTAAGTTGTCATTACGCCCTTCACAACTATGTTGTCAGGGTATTATAGCTTTGTGCAGTCCCAAGAGTTTGTAACGCCGCGAAATATTGGTCCTAGACCCAACTTTAAGTATACCGATCGTCATGTGTGTCCGTCCGTTCGTCCGTCTGTCTGTCCATTATAACTTAAACACGATACAGGCCACAGTTATGGACCAATCTTCACGAAATTTTGCATGTACGATGGGATCTGGCCAATGAAGACCCCTATAGTTTTTGGTAAAGATCGGTTAATATTTAGTGGGTGAAATGGACCAAAAACTTAATTTTGTCTGATTTTCTGGTCGCTCCAGAGGCCGCAATTATGGCCCAAACATGCCTCTTTTGATAAAGATCGGTCAATATTTAGCGGGTCAAATGGACCCTGACTTTTGTGTGAAAAATTACAAAATTTGTATTCTGTAGCGTATATATCTACCCCTGAATGACAGAGACCAAAGAAGTTGAAAATATATCCAATAGGAGTGGTTGGCCTTCAAATTGATACCAATTACATTGTCGTATGTACTCGGATGTGGGAGTTACACGTAAATATTTACAGGTGCTTACGTATTCAAATATTATTTAGTAAACCATTACCACTCTAGAAGGCGAAAATATAGCGCTGATCGCTTTGAGGACAACTCCTCTAATTTTCGGTGATGATCAGATAAAAATATTGGGATGAAGTGGACCGAAAACTTATTTTTTTTTTTTTTTTTTTTGGTTTTTTTCGCGCCATTCTATAGGCCACATGAAATCCGAACATAACAACACAATCCACGGTGGAAGTCAAGAGAGTGCAAATATTGCCCAAGATCAGAATATAGAACCACACAAAGTTAGATTTTTGTGGAAGTTGTGTAGGTTATCATATGGTCGGCCCCGTCCGACTATACTGCTCCGCTCACTGGTTTTTTATTGTGGCCAATTTCTACCTTAAAACTTCACTATAGAAAACTAGTGTCAATGAAAAAAATATTTTACATCGAATTTTATTATAAGTCACCTTATAAGATTAATACTTTACTTACTACTTAGCTGGCTTGTGACAGAACTTTCGTTCTATAAGCCGAGCTTAAAACAGATTTCCAGTCGCGTCTGTCTTTTGCGCAATTTTTCCAGTTTGGAAGATCATACTCGGCAATGTTGTCTTCCACTTGATCTTTCCATCTTATTCGTGGCCTTCCCCTTCTGCGTGAGCCGTGAGTTTTTATATGCCTTTTGGGCTGAGGCATCTTAATCCATTCTAACAACATGAAATAGCCAACGTAGTAGCTGCAGCTCAATACGTCTAACAATACCGATGTCCGAGAATAGCTGGTACAGCTCATGGTTCATTCGACGGCGATATTCACCGTCAACACCGATTGGCCCATAGATCTTTTGGAGAATTTTTCTCTCAAACACTCCAAGAGCTGCCTCATCTGCTTGCGTAAGTACCCATGCTTCAGATCCATATAATAGCACGAGTATCAGCGTCTTGTAGAGTGTGAGTTAGGTCTGGCGGGAGGTGGCCTTGTTTTTGAGTTGCTTACACAGACCATAGTGGAATCTGTTGGCCAACACTATTCTTCTCCGAATTTCAATACTGATGTCATTCGTTTTATTTAGGGCGGTACCAAGGTATATAAAATCTTTGACTACCACGACGCTGTTGTCAAGTTCCACAGTTGGTCCAAGTCTACTGGACGTCTTGCGCGTTGATACCATCAGCTTTGTCTTCTCGGCATTTACTGCCAGATCCACTTTGGCAGACTCCTTCTCAATTGGTTCCAAGGTGGCTGTTACCACTCGCAATGTTCGACCCATTATGTCGATGTCATCGGCGTAGGCGAGTAATTGGTGTTGTTTGGTATACAGAGCGCCATTTCTGTTCACCTTTGCCTCTCGCATGACCTTTTCCAGCAGGATGTTAAAAAGATTACACGACAAACTGTCACCTTGTCTGAATCCTCGTTCGGTATTAAAGGGCCCGTAGAGATCCTTTCCGACTTTAACTGCTGATCTTGTGCCAGTTAATGTTATCCTGCATAGCCATATTAATTTTGCAGGAATGCCAAACACAGACATGGCATTAAACAGATAGGGCTGTCGAATGCGGCTTTAAAGTCGACGAATAGGTGGAATGTGTCGATGTGTTTTTCATGGGGTTTTTCCAGGATTTGGTGCAGAGTGAAAATCTGGTCAATAGTGGATGTGCCAGGTCTGAAGCCGCATTGGTATGGTCCAATAATGTCATTGACCATTGGCTTCAATCGTTCACACAGCACACTGGATAGCACTTTATATGCGATGGGAAGGAGTCTTATTCCTCTATAGTTGGCACATATCGTCTTGTCTCCTTTTTTGTGCACGGGACACAGGATGCTGAAGTTCCAATCGTTGGGCATGCATTCTTCTAGTCAAATTGTACTAATAAGCTGGTGCATGCTCCTTACCAGCATCTGACCACAAGTCTTGAATAGTTCATCTCGCAACCCATCGTCACCTGCTGCTTTATTATTCTTCAGCCGATTGATTGCTGTTCTGACCTCATCTTAACTAGTTGGTATACACTCTATACCGTCATCTATATTATTGGTTCTGCGACATCCTCTTCACCGCTACTATATGATACCAGAAGTTTTTCAAAATGCTCCTTCCAGATCCTCAGCACGCTGTCTGTATTTGTCACCAGGTTTCCTTCTTCACCCCTACAGGAGGATATGCCTGCACCAAAGCCTTCGGTTTAGTGTTTTACTCGTTGGTAAAATTTCCGGACTTCATGCTGACTCCGGTACATCTCGATTTGCTCACGCTCAAGTTTTTCTTGTTCTTTCTTCTTTTTTCTGAAAATACGTTTCTCCTCTCGCCTTTTCTCCCGATAATTATCCATCGCATTACGTGTTGCTACTGTCTGCAGGGTTGCCATATACGTTGCGTTTTTCACATCAGTAGCATTACGACACCCCTGATGGTACCATGGATTTCTTGATGGTGGTTTTTGGTACTCAGGTGTTGTTTATTGCTGCAGTTTGTAGGGAGTGGGCAATTCTTTGCCATTATGCTTCTATACTATTATCGGGACAAGAAGTGTTTTCGTCAAGCTGGTGGGTAAGTTAAGCGGAGTAGGCCTCGGCTACCTGTTGTGTTTGCAGCTTGTCGACGTCGTGTTTCCGTGTTGTGTTAGATCACATCTTTGCTGTAACATTAAGACGAGTGCGAACCTTGGCTGCTACAAGGTAGTGGCCCGAATCGATATTCGCTCCTCGGATCGATCGGACGTCTAAAATACTGGATGAATGCCTTCCGTCTATCACAACATGATCGATTTGATTTCGATCGGGAGAAATCTAAGTGGCCTTGTGTATATAGAGATGCTTGAATCTGGTGCTGCTAACTGCCATGTTTTTTGCTGCCTCATGCCTTTGTCGGATGTTTCTTCATGAAGGCTGAATTTTCCGACGGTGGGGCCAAAGATATTTTCCCTTTTGATTTTTGCATTAAAATCTCCTGACAGAATTTTAATGCCATGGCCAGGGCAGCGATCATATGCTGTTTCTAGGCGCTCGTAAAATATGTCTTTGGTCTGATCATCTTTATCTTCGGTCGGAGCATGGACGCAAATGAGACTGATGTAGAAGAATTTCGCTTTTTAAAAGAATTTTGCAATTCGCTCATATACTGGACTGAATCTGAAGACTAGGTCTTTTATTCTCCTGTTAACCATAAATCCGCAGCCAAATTCATCTCTCGTTTCATGACAGCTATAATACAGGGCGTAATCGTCTGATTTACTTAGGCCTGTCCATTTCCATCGCATTTCCTGTAAGGCAATAATATCGGCTTTGTACTTCCTGAGTACATCTGCAAAGCGAACACTGTGCCTGTTCTGTACAACGTGCGCACATTCCAAGTGCATATTCGCAGATCGTGGTCATTTATACGTTTGCGGGGGTTGTCAACATTAGGGGGTTTGGTTTTGTTTTTCTTACCTTTTTCATAGTAGGAGGGGTGTTCCGAGTGTGGGCAACTAACCCGACGCCTCAACCCATTTTTTTATAGTTCTTATGGGTGAACTCGCGGCACATATTAGCTCACTATTTCATCGGGTGATGAGAATTGCTCCCCAGGTGGTACCGCGGGGAGGTCAGTGTTCACAATTGAGATGAAAGAGGGACCAAGATAAGCCTGGACTTCGCCATGTTAAAGCCAATCAGAGCCGTTGCTTGGTATCTAACATCCCCTACGCCACCCCATTTTTTTTTACTTTAGCAAATTTTGTCAAAATCTCAAACCATCGTTTTGTAGCCAGTTTTCCTTCGCGACTTTATGTTATGAAAAAAAACCACAACGATACTCAACATTTTTCTCAGAAACACAATCACTCAACACTTAAAATATTTCAAAACAATAAACGGAAATTTCAAAGGATAGAATTGATGAAAATGAGAATATCAAAACACTTTTTTTTAACAAACAAACAAATCAAGTCAAAAGTAATTTCAATATTAAAATTAAAATTATGAAGAAGAAGAAAAAAACGAAAACAAAATTGTGTACAAAAAAGTGCAACTAAATGGAATTTGTGTTAACAAAAACAATTATGATTTTTTTAATTATTTTTTTTTATGTAATTAATTATTAGCTTTTGTTATATATATTTTTTTATTTTTCTTTTTTGCATTGGCTTTAGTTTGTAGGCAAATTGTTCTTAATTTTTTTTAAATTGTAAATTACAATTTTTTGTTTTCAAATTGTGACAAATTTTATTGTTTTTATTATTTTAAAATTTTTGTTGTTTTTTTTTTAATTTTTTTTTTTCAAATTTAGTTTAGATTTGTTTCTAATTCAAACCGAAATCACACATTCCACCAAAGTTCCACATCTACCTTTGTTTTTAGACAACAACAACAATTTGTTTTTAACCTATCAATAAGATTCCAGTAGTTTATAGATTTGAATGACTTGATTTTACAATAAAAAATAACAACAACAAAAACATGGTAGTTAATTATAATCCTAGACAAAAATACAAATACATGTTCAATACACGTTCACCATAACAACAACAACATTAATATTAGTCCAGTCCAAAATCAATGTAATTATTTTCGTGTATAGTTTTTTTTTTTTAATTTAACATGTAAACAATTATCGATCGATGTGATTATGTGTGTATGTGTGCGTACGTTATTTGATTTTATATTTATTTCCATTTGTATTTAAACCAAACCCCCTCAACTGTATCCCACCCCTAAACTACCATTCTTTCTTTAGTAGAAAATCAACTCTAATTTTAGAAATCTGCACCAATTTCACATTTAATGGGGCTGCGTTCAAATTTCCCAAATAAAATTACAATTCAGCCAGGCTGAATTGAAAATTTCCTAAAGAAATTACTATTCAGCCAGGTTGAATTGAAAATTTCCTATAGAAATGATCATTCAGCCAGGCTGAATTGAAAATTTCTTATAGAAATTATCATTCAGCCAGGCTGAATTGAAAATTTCTTATAGAAATTATCATTCAGCCAGGCTGAATTGAAAATTTCCTATAGAAATTATCATTCAGCCAGGCTGAATTGAAAATTTCCTATAGAAATTATCATTCAGCCAGGCTGAATTGAAAATTTCCTATAGAAATTATCATTCAGCCAGGCTGAATTGAAAATTTCCTATAGAAATTATCATTCAGCCAGGCTGAATTGAAAATTTCCTATAAAAATTATCATTCAACCAGGCTGAATTGAAAATTTCCTATAGAAATTATCATTCAGCCAGGCTGAATTGAAAATTTCCTATAGAAATTATCATTCAGCCAGGCTGAATTGAAAATTGCCTATAGAAATTATCATTCAGCCAGGCTGAATTGAAAATTTCCTATAGAAATTATCATTCAGCCAGGCTGAATTGAAAATTTCCTATAGAAATTATCATTCAGCCAGGCTGAATTGAAAATTTCCTATAGAAATTATCATTCAGCCAGGCTGAATTGAAAATTTCCTATAGAAATTATCATTCAGCCAGGCTGAATTGAAAATTTCCTATAGAAATTATCATTCAGCCAGGCTGAATTGAAAATTTCCTATAGAAATTATCATTCAGCCAGGCTGAATTGAAAATTTCCTATAGAAATTATCATTCAGCCAGGCTGAATTGAAAATTTCCTATAGAAATTATCATTCAGCCAGGCTGAATTGAAAATTTTCTATGGAAATTATTATTCAGCCAGGCTGAATAGATAATTTCCTATGGAAATTAGCATTCAGCCAGGCTGAATTGAAAATTTCCTATGGAAATTAGCATTCAGCCAGGCTGAATTGAAAATTTCCTTTGGAAATTATCATTCAGCCAGGCTGAATTGAAAATTGCCTATGGAAATTAAAACTCAGCCATGCTGAATTGAAAATTTCCTATAGAAATTATCATTCAGCCAGGCTGAATTGAAAATTTCCTATAGAAATTATCATTCAGCATGGCTGAGTTTTAATTTCTTCTGGAAATTTTCAATTCAGCTTGGCTGAATATTAATTTCTCTAAGAAAGTTTCTATTCAGCTTGGCTGAATATTAATTTCTCTAAGAAATTTTCTATTCAGCTTGGCTGAATATGAAACTCTATAAGAAATTCGAAGTTTTCTTCCATTCCTCCCTTTTGAAAATGGTGTAGATTTGTTTAGATCGTGTAACTAATTTTGTTTAGAGGCAGCAACACAAGTAGAATAATGTTTTTTCATGTTACTGTAGTTTATAGTAAGTTCCAAGAAGTAAATAATTCTCGTATTAAGTAGGCGTAGTTCGTCAATATTCGTAAAAGCATTGCAGTAAGCATTAACTAAGTAGGCTGCTCAATAATAATGCTCCGAAGCACGTTCCTTATATTTGCCCTTTTAGCCTATTTTGTGTCCGTCCACATCATCCACCCTGTGAAATCCCGTATTTCATACATACATATAGACCTTCACCACCACCACACACACACTTATCAACCTGGTCATACATATGAAGAGTTCATTTGATCATCGTCATCCTACCTTCCAATCTGCCATTATGCATTCAATTATAATTTAATACCATACACAATATTTAATACATAAATAAATATAGCTAAAAGCGTTTTGCTAGCCCCATTATCACCTTCCCCTTACCCCCACCCAAGGCTCATACTTTCGAATTTACGAAAACGAAAAGAGCAAAAATGTCATTTTGAGGAATGCAGCAATAAATCTCTGTAGATAAACATTTTTAAACGAAGCATGTTCTGTATGGCTTAGAGAGAGCCGTATGTTATGCGGATGCCGCCGCACACACCCTCCCAGCCTCATCACCCAAATGCATTCCTTGTTTGCCTTCGTACATGCATACATACATAATATAATAAGTGTTAATCAGAAATATACCAACAACAACAACAATAATAAATAATTTTGGTTTTAAATGTGTTCTTGATTAGTTCACCCTTTAGATTATTGAAATTGATTGTTATTGTTATTTATTATTTGGCACAACCACATCTATGGACCAACCCAACCCACCACCACCACCCCATGCTTGTCATAGAATACTTCATAATTCATGTCCCTCAAAACAATAATCATTTTTTTATCAAAATATACAGGTGGAACTTTTTTGGATATATTGTAAACCAATATTGGCTGAATTGTGATTTCTAGAAAAAATCTTCAATTCAGCTCTGGCTGAATGGTAATTTCTATAGGAAAT
Organism: Musca vetustissima; assembly: GCF_032173495.1. Taxonomy (NCBI): domain Eukaryota; kingdom Metazoa; phylum Arthropoda; class Insecta; order Diptera; family Muscidae; genus Musca; species Musca vetustissima. The sequence goes on along the minus strand of NW_026878619.1, from coordinate 111,125 downwards.
TTTCAATTCAGCCCCGGCTGAATGTTAATTTCTATAGAAAATTTTCAATTCAGCCTGGCTGAATGGTAATTTCTATAGGAAATTTTCAATTCAGCCCGGCTGAATTAGAATTTCTATAGCAAATTTTAAATTCAGCCCGGCTGAATTAGGATTTCTATAGGAAATTTTCAATTTAGTCTGGCTGAATGATAATTTCTATAGGAAATTTTCAATTCAGTCTGGCTGAATGATCATTTCTATAGGAAATTTTCAATTCAGCCTGACTGAATGATAATTTTTATACGAAATTTTCAATTCAGTCTGGCTGAATTAGTATTTCTATAGGAAATTTTCAATTCAGTCTGGCTGAATGATCATTTCTATAGGAAATTTTCAATTCAGCCCCGGCTGAATGTTAATTTCTATAGAAAATTTTCAATTCAGCCTGGCTGAATGGTAATTTCTATAGGAAATTTTCAATTCAGCCTGGCTGAATGGTAATTTCTATAGGAAATTTTCAATTCAGCCCGGCTGAATTAGAATTTCTATAGGAAATTTTCAATTCAGCCTGGCTGAATTAGAATTTCTATAGAAAATTTTCAATTCAGCCTTGCTGAATGATAATTTCTATAGGAAATTTTCAATTCAACCTGGCTGAATTGGAATTTCTATAGGAAATGTTCAATTCAGCCCGGCTGAATTGGAATTTCTATAGGAAATTTTCAATTCAGCCCGGCTGAATTGTAATTTCTATAGGAAATTTTCAATTCAGCCTGGCTGAATTAGAATTTCTATAGGAAATTTTCAATTCAGCCTGGCTGAATTAGAATTTCTATAGGAAATTTTCAATTCAGCCCGGCTGAATTAGAATTTCTATAGGAAATTTTCAATTCAGCCCGGCTGAATTAGAGTTTCTATAGGAAATTTTCAATTCAGCCCGGCTGAATTAGAATTTCTATAGGAAATTTTCAATTCAGCCCGGCTGAATTAGAATTTCTATAGGAATTTTTCAAATTATTCTTTAAAAAATCTTCAAAAAGTTCCACCTTTATTTAAAAATCTGCTCATCCCCATGATTTTCAGTTCAAATTAATATTCCTATCCAACCACCCACTCATCTTTCATGCCTATATAATATAAGCATTATTAGCTATAACCAACAAAATAATATATAACAGATTATTTTTTATTTTTATTATTATTTTTAATTTGATACCCTGTGTTTAAATAATCAAACAATCAATCAAACCAAAAAACAAATTCCCTCTTATTTTTTTACCTACCCCCTACAGATAATAAATCTAAAAAGGATGCATTTGTATTTTTGAACAAATTCTTTGGTATGTAACAAAAAAAAATGAAATGCAAAACTCAAAAAGAAAAAAAATTAATTTTTCTTTTTTTTCTCAATGTTTTGTGTGTGTGGCGTCGGAGTGGATGTAATCCAAAATTTCTTTCAATATATGTGTGTGTGTGTGTTTTCGTCCTTTTTTCTTTTGTATATAAATTTATATATTTGTGTGTGTGTATTTTTCTGTCTTCTATTTCCTGTCTTCGCTCTCTATGCTCCATTCCACATACATATATTTTGTGGATATAATCTCTTGTGTCGTTTTGTTTCTCTCTACTCTGTCTGTACATACATACTTCCATTATTTTTTTCTATAACATTTTCGCCAAATAAAAATCTTTTCTAATTTGTAAATATTTTTCAAAATGATTTTTTTTCTTTAAAAATTAATATTCAAAATATTAATATTGGCTTATAGAGATTAAAAAATATGCAAATTAAGAACCCATTGGTGGTTATTTGAAATTATGATTTAAAGTCTGAATATCTGTACCAGACTCAATTTTGGATATTTTTTTTTTTAATTTTGTGAAGGATTTCATATAGGTCCATATCCTGACATATTGTCCAATCTATAAATTCCCCTAAAAATGGTCTACCTTAAAGAAGCTTATTTCTATGCCCTATCATGATATTGAGGCCCGATTTTCTTTGATGTTGGGTATAAAATTACGAGCCTGTTGATTCAGAAAGTTTCTTTTCTGCACATTTTTCCTAAAAAATATATTGGCGAGCCCATAAAAATATGGACTTTTCTTAAATTTCTTGTAATCGATTCCAAATATCCGAGGAAATACAATTTCCATATCTCACATCCTGTGTGGGAATTTTTTTATTTTCAAAATTATTTATTTACAACCTTCTATCGTCGTCTATTTTGTTCCACTCTATATATTTTTTTACATTTTTATCGCATCGAAACGTATGTCAGTTGTGATTACTATGTTCGTATGTGCGTGTGTGTCTGTTTATACATTGTCATATAACATAAATCTACGTTTATTTTCTTCCTCAACAAAAAATCAATTATCTCAAATTTCTATTATTTTCAAAAAAATTTATTTTATACACTTCAATGAATATTTTTATATAATTCTGTTTATATAAATTTTTTATTTTGATTACATTGACTTTTAATTGGCAAATTTTATTCTATTGTATATGTGTGTGTGTGTACTGTAAAATCAAATGTATCATGTCTAAATTTTTATATTTAAAAAATCAAACAAAAATAATGAAATTCATTTTCTAAATATACACTCAAACTGCTCCTTGCTTACAATCAATATTTTTTTTTCAAATTATCATCTAGCAAATAGTTATAAAATAAATGAAGATATTGAAAATTAAATTATAAAAATATCATTAAAAAAATATTTTGTTTTTAATATTAATTATTATTTTTTTTAATATTTATTACTATTTCTGAGGATTTTTTTTGTATATTAATTAATAATAAAAAGAAGTTTTAACAAATGAAAAAAAGCGTTAAGTTCGGCGGGGCCGAACTTTGGATACCCTCCACCATAGGAATACTGACAGTTACGTGAAATGAAAATATAGGGAAACATACTAAAAAGTAGATCTATAACGACAATTCTACCACTCGATTGTTGCACATAATGTAGGCCATACCCAAATGTCAGCAACTTTAAGGGGGGGTTTTTCCTAAAAACTCAAAACCCAAAAATGTGGACATATATTATGAACGCATGGTAGGGTGAAACATGTGTATACAATTCTCAAAATAAACCAATTTAGAGGGCAAAGTTATATGAAGGGGTATTAATATTGACAGCATTGTGTAGGAATTAGCGAATATTTGTCGTTTTTATTACAATATGAAGGGTTTTGACTAATTAAGGACCGATATAGATCAATTTCGAAGCTAATATTTATACCCTTCACCACACTGTGGAACATGGTATTATGTTTTTGTGCATATGTTTGTTGCAGGCAAAAGAAAACGAGATACATGATACACGAGACACATGGTTCCTCTTGATAATATATATGCATATACTGAGTCGATTTATGTCCGTCTGTCTGTACATGTTAAATTGTAAACAAAGTACAGATCGCAGATCGCAGTTCACAGTTCATTTATTTGGCCTTAGGGCGAAACCAATTGAAAATTGGAAAAATCGGTTCAAACTTAAATATAGCTTCCATATATAGCTTTGTCCGATTTTAAGTAAATAGTGCACCAAAGTCTGCACAACATTGATCGTAGAATGACGTAGTAGCTTTTTGTAGAAGTATAGACATATTCCAACGGATGTCCGATTGGTATTTACTTGAAATCGATTTACATAATTTTGTGTTATTGTAAAAGAGGAATGATATGCTTATGGGTTGATCTTTGTCGGTTCACATTTATATAAAGATCACATAGTTTAGTCCATCCAATTTAATGTTAATGGTGCTTCAGAAATACGACGTCTGTTAGGATGTATCTGTTTAATATACCCATAGTGGTGAAGGGTATCATATAGTCAACACCGTCCGACTTTACTACTTTCCTTACGGGTATAGTTTTGTATCTCAATATCTTTCTTCCTATTAAATCGGTAGGTGGTTTTATATAAGGGATATGCCTAAATGCGGTTCGATATATTTCATTCTCGAACATGACTTTATAGTTTCTTATCGCGATATCCTCTAAAGGAAGAATGATAATAAAAGATGGCTCAATCGGCTACAACGTCTTAGAGTTCCATACTAGAATAGAATATCCCCCATACTATGGTGGAATACAGGTATATTGAGACTACCCCAAAACCCGGAACAAATCAGTTAACTATTTTAATATAAAAAGGGGGTTAAATGGGGACTACTACCAAAAGGGGGCGAATTTGTTACCAAATACGAATACAAAATACCAAATTGCAGACAATTCGGTTGAAAAACGCGCTCAAATACCCCAAAAAACAGAAACGGTGGACCTATATTTATATTTTTTTTGTGGAGAGATTTGGTACCCAATAAGAACACAATATACCAAATTTCAGCGCATTTGGTTGAAAAAATCGCTCAAGAACCCCAAAATACAAAAAATGGGGGGTACCCAATTATGGGAGCTACCCGAAAAAATGAACCTATATTTATAATATTTTGTGGAAAGCCAATAAGAGCTCAATATATTAAATTACAGCCAATTCGGTCGAAAAACGCGCGTAAAACCCCCAAAATACTGTAAATTGGCGGTAACATTATATGGGGGCTACCACAAATAGGGAACCGATATTTATAATTTTTAGTGTAGACATTTGGTACCCAAAAGGAACACAATGTACCAAATTTCTGGGAATTCGGTTGAAAAGCGTGGTCAAGAACCCCAAAATGTCGAAAATTAGCCGGTACCCTTATATGGGGGCTATGCCTAAACGTGGACCGATACAAACGGACGGACGGACGGACATGGCTAGATCGTCTTAGAATTTTACCCTGATCAAGAATATATATACTTTATAGGGTCGGAAATGAATATTTCGATGAGTTACAAACGGAATGACAAAATTAATATAAACTCCATACTATGGCGGAGGGTATACAATTTATAAAATTATTGAAATTAAAAAAAAATAAAAATTATAACAAACTATAAAAAATTATCACAATAAAAAACCAGTCAGCGGAGCAGTATAGTCGGACGGGGCCGTTGCGATGCCCAACACAACTACCACTGAACTCTAACTATCTGCGGATGTTTATTCCGAGCCTGGGCAATATTTCGTGATATTTGCACCCTCTTGCTCGATAAGAGGTCAACAGCACCTCTTCCTTACACTGACATATTTTCCGAATATTACTAATATTCAGTACAGCTCTTCTAATTACTTGGTCAGATTCCCTTCATCGTGGATTGCGTTCGGCTCATAATTGCTGCCTTCAGATCGACCCTAAAAAACACAAAAAATTTAATTTTCAGTCCACTTCATTCTAAAATTTTTTAGAGCTTATATTTAATATGCAGTTAGTAGTTAATTATTATTTTGATTTCATATGCCAAGTCCCGATTAAGGACGGCACATATCAAAAGAAAAATCAAATAAATTCTAAATTTTGCTAAAGTTATGAGCTTTTCAATATAGAGAAAAGCGTAAAATTGTGTACAGTACTAATTTGTGTATACAGTCCAAATCATTTAAATCGCTTGTAATTCAAATTGTACAAAATCTGCAGCCAGAATTATTTTTGATTCTTGTAAAAATGAATATAGAGAATTATTTTACAATTATTTTTCTGTCGATATTGCAATTGGTTTTCTTGATATTGGACATTAATTTTTCCGAAAGAATGTACTGTATCTCCCGAATGCAAGGATTTAACGGTGTCAAATTTTGTGCATATCCTATTTAGGATAGTTGCATTAAATCTGGAAACAGAAATTTGTTCTAAGATTGCGGAGAAAAATTCGGCGCTCAAAGGGTTAAAGGTTAACCACTCTTCTTGAATATACTACCAACTTCTCGGGCGTATGTCCTGCAGGAATAAATTTATACGCCATAAAATACAAGTTTTGTCATTTTTCACACAAAAGTAAGGGTCCACCATTTGATACGATAAATATTGACAGATCTTTATCAAAACAGGCATGCTTATTCTTTGGCCCGATTTCCTTCTCCATATAAAATTTCGCCAGATTAGAGTCATAATTGTGGCCTCCTCTAGGACGTCTAGAAAAACAGCCAAAAATAAAGTTGTTGGTCCATTTCATCACATAAATATTAAACGATTTTTACCAAAAACAATAGGGTTCTTCATTGGCCAGAACCGGACCTACATGCAAAATTTCGTGAAGATTGGTTCATAACTGTGGCCTGTATCGTGTTTAGCAATTAAAATGGACAGACGGACGGGGGGACAAACATATGTAGATGGACTCAGCTTGTCGAGGTATAACGATCGTGTACTTAAAGATGGGTCTACGACCAATATTTCGCGGCGTTACAAACTCTTGGGACTGCACAAAGCTATAATACCCTGACAACATAGTTGTGTAGGGTATAATTATAAAAGATATAAAAATTATAAGAATTATAAAATTATTGATATTATAAAAGTTTTAAGAGGAGTTATACAAATTATAAAAATTATAGAAATTAGAAAATTATAAAAATAATAAAAATTATATAAATTATAACAAATTTTAAAAAAATATTATAATAATAAAAAATTATTATAATTAAAAAAAATTAAGTTATATAATTGTAAATTATAAAAAATTATTATAATTATAAGAAATATAAACTTATAGAATTATAGAAATAATAAAAATTTGTAAGAGTTCTAAAAAATTATTACGAAATGAGTTACGAATATTATAAAAATAATAAAAATTATAACAATTTAAAAAAATATTATAAAAATAAAAAATATTTATAATATAATATTTTAATATAATAAATGTATATTATAGATAATAACATATTTTTATAATAACATAATAATTTTTATTTTTAGTTTTTTTTTTTAATTTATTTATATTTACTTTAAATTTTTTTTTTTTTTTTTTTTTTTTTTTTTTTTTTTTTTTTTTTGAAATTAAAATCAAATATCTTCATTTATATTATTCAAACTCCCAAATACCATTAGTGCTTTATCACCTATCAAATATCAATGTTTAGCGTATATAACCATTACATAAAAAATATATATTCAACACACTCTTATAGATATACACATGTATTTAAAATATTCCACATGTTTTTATATTATTCCTAAATCTCTAGTAGTCTATATATTTATTCCTCAAACCCAATATCTATATGTTATCATCTTGTTTTTACATTAAATGTATAAATAATAATTAATAATTCACCAAAAAAATGTCCAAATCATTATTAATCCACATTTGTGTGTATTGTTTTTTTTTCGTTTATTTCCACATTTTTTCTTTTTCACAGGCAAACGTAGTGAGTTTCACCATCAAATATTTGCAAAAAAAAAACCAAAACCAAAAACCATACCTCCAACATTCCAATTCAGACTGCAAAGCACTGCAAAAATAAAAAGGCTTGAATTGTTGAAAAATAAATCAAAACAAATTGTTTATATATAAAGTTTTTTTTAAATATTTTTTATATTATAATTTTAATTTTTCAAAATTTTAATTTCATTTTTTATTAGCATTTGTTTTTATTTTTCCTCAATTTTTTGTAATGCTTGATTGAGTTTCGATGTTTTTTAATAGAGAACTCCTCCCCTGGTTGTTTTATTAATTCCACCCCTCCCCATTTTGGTCTTGAAATATTAGAGCACTGTTTTGAGGATGTTGTTTTTTAAACTTTAGTTTAAGGAGAGTTCAATTTATTTATTCACAAGTTTTCTTTCCTTCCTACTTTCTTTTTTTAAATGTCACAACAACAAAAATTCCTTGCGCTTTTTTGCCAATTTTCCCAAAACTTTTTTTCTTACTTTAACGAGTACAAAAAACTCAATTTCTTCCACCAATTAACTTTAAAAAAAAGTACTTTATTTTTCTTAAAAAGAAAGACAATAAGAAAATTTAATTTTTCCACTGAAATTTATTTTATAAAAAAAAACTACAAATAAAACATAAAAAAATTTCCAATCATTAACAAATAAAAAGTAAAATTTCTTCACAAAAAAATATGAGGAGCATAAATGTCCATCAAGATCATCACTCATTTGGGGAGTTTTCTTTGGTAAACCAGCAAACTGAGGAACCTGTAACATTCCAGCTAGCCCACCAAACCAAAACCTCCTTTAAAAATCAACAGCTCGTGTAACAAGCAACAACTTTATACCAACTGCTTAATGACTAATGGCTAATAAACGACTGCTGCCACAAACAAACAGCTTAAATACTAACAACAACAAAATATATATTTTTAAAATTCGGAAATAACTGCTATAACTAAATACTATAACCAAAAACTATTTTTACAAACCAAACAAAAAGTTTACCCCCACCAAAAGCGACATCATAACTTTCGTGATCACATTAAAGGCTATTTTTCCTTTCTCTACTCGCAACAACCAACATACACACTCTCTACACACGTACACACTTCTACAACAACAGAGTCAACATTCACATCAAATTCCATTAACATCATGAAAAGATTTACGTGTACAGAATTCTAATTGACCGGAAATCACAACTATTTTTGCCAGACCACATAAAAACACAATTTACTAAATGTGTGTGTGTGTCTGTTTGTGTAGTAGTGTGTTGCAGACCAACACAGCCGTTACATGTGACAGAAACATTTGCGACACATAAATGTTATTTATTAACTGGCAAACAATTATCAAGATCCTTAAAAGCTTGACTAATAGATTTAAATGGAAGACTTTTCTGATAAAATGTTAGGTTAGATGTGATTTATTTTGGGTAGAAAAAAGTCAATAGAAAGATACTGGAACAGCTTTTTTGTCAAACCTATTAGGGTATGGCAATTTTTTTTACAACATATTCGGTTACAAAATTCATTTCGGAATTTTTAATATTAACTAAAATTTTACTTAAAAATCAATTTGTGAATTATCATATAATTTGTAGAAGGTAGAAGGTCCTTTAAGGGGACCCCCCATTCTCGGTGTCAAAGAATTTTATTTAGTTTTTCGAATCTACATTAATTCAAGAATGTCCCCACAAAATGTCAAGTGAAAATCTCAAGATCTCTTGAAGATATAGTCGATTTATTGTGTCAGCGTGAAGTGACGGCAAGAGTGACTCTCAAACTTTAAACGCATTTTTTTCGAATCTATATGGCGGGCACGATAACTCAAAAACTATTAACCCAATCGATTTCAAATTTTGGGACGTTTCTCTGTGAGTGTATAGCTATCGTATGAACTAGGATAAAGTCAATCGGTGAAGATCTTCCTTATTTTTATACCCTCCACCATAGTATGGAGGGTATATTAGTTTTGTTTTTCCGTTTGTAACGCAATTATTATCTGATCGCTCATAGCCAGCTCCCCGAAATAATAATTTCCGAACCTATAAAGTATATATATTCCTGATCAGCGTAAAATTCTATGACGATCTAAGCATGTGCGTCTGTCTGTTGTAATCACTTTAGCGTCTAAACGAATTGAGATAGAGTGCCAAAATTTTGCATACAGTCGTCTTTTGTCTGCAGGCAGGTCATGTTCGAATATGGGCTATATCGGTCCACGTTTAGGCATAGCTCCCATATAAGGGTACCCCCAAATTTTCAGTATTTTGGGGTTCTTGTGCGCGTTTTTCAACCGAATTCGCTGAAATTTAGTAAAATGGGTTCTTTTTGGATACCAAATTTATCCACTAAAAATTATAAATATAGGTCCACTTTTTCTGGTAGCCCCCATATAACGGTACCTCCCAATTTTCAGTTTTTGGGGGGTTTTGACCGGATTTTTTCACCGAATTGGCTGTAATTTAGTACTTTGAGTTCTTATTGGGTATCAAATCCCTCCACAAAAAATTATAAATATAGGTCCATTTTTTCGGGTAGCTCTCATATAAGGGTACCCCCAATTTTCGGTATTTTGGGGTTCTTGAGCGCGCTTTTCAACCGAATTCGCTGAAATTTGGTACTTTGAGTTCTTATTGCATAGCAAATCTCTCCACTAAAAATTATAGATATAGGTCCATTTTTTCGGACAGCCCCCATATAAGGGTACCCTCCCATTTTCGGTATTTTGGGGCTCTTGAGCACGGTTTTCAGTCGAATTCGCTGAAATTTGGTACTTTGAGTTCTTATTGCGTAGCAAATCCCTCCACTAAAAATTATAAATATAGGTCAATTTTTTCCGGTAGCCCCCATATAAGGGTACCCTCCAATTTTCGGTATTTTGGGGTTCTTGAGCACGGTTTTCAACCGAATTCGCTGTAATTTGGTATTTTGTAGTCGTATATGGTAACAAATCTCCCTATCAAAAATTATTAATATTTACCCCCTTTTAGGGGTAGTCCCCTTATAACCCCCTTTTTTATTTTAAAATAGTTAGCTGATTTTTTCCGTGTGTTGGGGTTATCCCATATAGCTGTATTCCACCATAGTAGGAGGGATATTCGGTAGACGAAATTTTCAGTTTATACCCCACATAGTATGGAATTCTAAAACGATTTATTTGATTTATCCATATGTTGTAATTATTTTTCTCACAGAGGATATCGACATAAAAACTAAAACGTGAGGTTTGAGAATGAACTGTATCGACCCGCATGTAGGACCAGGTCCTATATAAAATATCCTACATGTTTAATATTTAGCGTCATGGACGGTATGGGGATTCAAACTAAAATATTAGCTTGGAACTTGAGCTACATCGGCCCTTAATTAGGTCTAACCCCTTATATAATGAAAACACCAAGTAGTTGCTAATTCCTACACAATGTTGTCAATATTGGTCCCGCTTTAGTATGCCTCATATATAATATTGCCCTCTAAATTGGAGTATTTGCAGGATTTTATGCGTTAATAATATATTTCAACATTTTTGAGATTTTAGGAAAGCCCCCATTGAAATTGCTGAATTTTATATTTGGTTTACAACAATCGATTGGAAGAATTGTCGTTATATGTATGTTCCCTATGTTTTCAAAAATTTGTCAGTATTCTATGGTGGAGGGTATCCAAAGTTCGACCCGGCCGAACTTAACGCTTTTTTACTTACCTATCGAATAATCGACTTACCTATCGAATACGAGAGATGACTTCCTCGACTTCAGGTTTGTGATATATATAATCGAACAAATCTAATCACAGTCGCACACTTATGTCAGCTGTGCAGAACATTTTATATCCTTCGTCATTGAAATTAAATTTTCAAACGCATAGAAGACTATACTACAAATAAATTAACCTCTAACGGCAAAGTTTTATAAGACATCTTGTAACCCATTGAGCACAAGAATTAAAAAATTGCAGAACGTTTTTATGATATATATTCCTAAAATTTTCATCATAGGGCTACTGACATTTATTTGTAATGAACTTTCTAACCACATTGGAACTTACCAAAAAAGCAGTAAGGAAAAATCAAATGTCAAATGGGACCGACTATATACCCTTCACTACTTTGGGTACATACAATATATGCTTATATGTACAATATCCTGTAGATAGAACAGACGTAGCATATTCGGAGGACCATTGAAGTGGAATCGGGCGAAAATCTACATGGATAATTGAATTAATTTAAAATAACATCTGAAATCTATGAAAATTTACATGTCAGTCGGGCAGACTCGGGTTCTTTGGCGTACCATTTGTATGAAAGCAAAACGATGTATGGGAACTATATGTAAAACTAGACCAAATTGAGCAAAACTAGATCGGTTATACCTACATCTGCATACACTATACAAAGTCCAATACCCGTTATTCTACGTTCGATTTGGTACGCCATTTAGATGAAATCGGACGAAAATATATATGTGGAAGATATATTTATAACTGAACCAATTTTAACAAAATACAACACACAATATTCTATACTCAATTCAATACGCTATGCAAAATTATGTCTCAATCGAAAAAAAACAGTGGGGGCTTGGTTCACCATTAATATAAAATCGGACGAAACTATATATGGGAGCTATATCTAAATCTCTAACGATTTCAACAAAACTTCACGGACCTCAACCTATAGTGTTTTCCGTATGCTGTGTAAAATGTTATGTCCCTCGGCAAATATTGAGACTTTTTTTTTTAAATCGGATGAAACAATATATATAGGAGATATATCTTAATCTGAACCGGTTCCAACAAAACTTCGCATACATTTATCTGGACCTAATTCAGTACGCCGTGCTAAATTTTCAATCGGACAAATATTGAGAGTTTGGTGCATCATTTACTTTAAATCGGACAAAAATATATATGGGAGTTATATCTAAATCAACCTGCCCCAATTTTAATACGCTGTGCAAAAGTTTGTCTCAATCGGACACACCTTGGGAGTTTGACGCACCATTTACCTAAAACCGGACGAAATTATAAAAAATATTACAACGAACGGAGGAACTTTTATAGCTTCTTAAACAGAGGATATTCATCTGCATTTTTCACACAACATAAAATCTGATATAGCAAAAAATCTGTATCACGATTTTTGATTTATGCCGGTCTTGCAGCAAATGAGCGATTTATGATCTCAAACTTAAATTATTGAGTCACATCCTCCACTCCTATTGAGACACCAAGTCGATGTGGTCTATCGCTAATTCCCCTGAAAAGAGAGACCACATATTATAATCAATTTGCTTATATTTTTATTGAGGATCCATGGGAGTTATTTCAAAAAGTCCACTGACGACTCCCGGCTAGCGGGGAAAGACAATTCCATCTGAAAAACAAGTAAAAACAAAAGCCTTTCGGTTCGAAATACCAAACTACAGACGCTCAGATTGGCCTAGTACCTTGAACCTACCAATATTTACGCATGACGTTTGAAAAATATCTCAGCAATTCTCAAGATACCGAATGACAATAATTCACGTCATATGCGAGTTTTACAAAAGCGGGCGTAGATATTGATAATTTTTGATTTGATTCCGTTGAATCGCCTACCAACGTCCTCAGAGTACCGAATATTGGGTCGTACCATTATATGGAGGCTACCCCGAAACATGGGTCAATTGTAATAGTTTTTAGTATTGGGGTTCACTAAGAAATTGGAAACCAAAATACCAAATTATAGTCTATTTGGTTATAAATCGTGTCCAATATTCCCAAAATACACAATACTGTAAAAGTAACAGCTTTTATTACGGAGGTTCGCTATCTAACTAAATATTGTTTACAAAATATCTCAGAATTTTTTTCTTTTTGTGAAAATTTACAACATTTCTATTTTATGTCGTCTCATTGCCATTTAATGGATTAGCCTAACATCTATTGCTAACATCCCTTACAGCATATTTTTAGAATTTCATATACATACCTTTTTAATAGGTTTCAATATTTTTGTCTCCATATAGGCTAATAAATCGTAGTTATTTGTTTATATTGTTTGCTGTGCGAGGGCAGTTCGGAAAGTTCTTAGCCTAGCACAGAAAACGTGTTATAAACAGAAAAAGTTACGTTTTCTGGAAATTTCCTCTCTTTTATGAGCACATGTTAAATTTTGTTTGGATCTAGCAACTCCTTCATATAGAAACAGGTGTTCAAAAATAACGCATCCGCAATTTTTATTTACAATGAAAGCACGCATTTCTTGCTGATGCGTCTTTTTTGAACACCTGTTTCTATATAAAGGAGTTGCCAGATCGAAACAAAATTTAACATGTTTTCATAACAGAGAACACGTATATTTTTTCTGTTTATACCGCGCTTTCTTTGCTAGGCTAAGAACTTTCCGAACATTCCTTTCTGCCTCGTATCATCCCCCATAAGATGAAGTTTGCAAAACTTCTTTATCAGGATACATTAATTGTATGTCTAATTAGCAATGTCCGTGCATCTGTTGAAATCTCTGTAGAGCTCGCAATATTTAAGATAGATCATTAAATTGGACATATATATTTTTCAGTACTGATAAAATACCAATACTATAAAATTTATTCAAACTCAATATATTAAGGCGTCGAAGCCATCATCAAATAAATGAATTTTTGTTTTCAAAGCAACATTAAAATCCAATTTTTATTTTCGTACAAATTAATTTTAAATCTTGATAATTGATTGCCAATACTAAGAAAAACCCAAAACAGACACACATTTTCAAATACACTCCTTCGTTAACATTCAAGACATTTCGTCATTCTTCTATCCATCCATTCATCGTTTGGCTAATAAATTTCCAACTCCTCCTTTCATTTCATACAATTCTAGCTCAGCTACACTCTATATTTATTTTTACAAACTATTTCCGTCTATAAACTATTAATTCTTTCTATAAAACAAAAAAATCTAAAATACAACAACAAATCAACAAAACATTATTTTTTTATATTCTTCTAAACCAAAAAAAAACTCTTTTTCGGAATGCTATGAACAAAAAAATAAAATAAACAAAAAACGTTTAAAATAAAACAAATAAATGTTTTATAAAAAAATAAAAAAACCAAACAAATGAAATGCGTCTTGTGGAAAAATCCAAAAAAACCTAACAACAAAAACATGTGAATAAAAACAACAACAAACAATGTGTAAATAAAAAAATAACAACAAATAACAAATGAATAATTCAAATTGACTGATATCCATCGTTTTTTGGAAAAAAAAAATTCAAATATTTCTACGAATTTATTTATATATTTGAAAAACAAAATGAAATGAATTTAACGAACAATTTCGAATCGTCAATCAATCCATCGATTTTGTTTTTTTTTATTGATTTTCTGTATCCATATAAATATGCGTGTGTATCCGGCTTATGCTATGCGTTATATATTCTTAAACGTTTGTCCCTCTCAACAACAACTACTACCAATTAAAAAAAAAACTAAAAAATATATATACTTTTTGCCACCATTCTATATCTCTGTATTTTCCTGGCCTGGGCAAAATAAAATTTTTTTGTAAAAAAAAACACAACTTTTTGTAAGTAAACTTTTTGTTATGGCTGTGTGTATGTGTAAATTTTTTTTTTAAATTTTTTTTAGTTATTTTTTCCTTTTCTCCCAAATCCAATGTTAGTTGGAGTTTTTTTACCATGATTTTCCAGCATTTTCCTTTAAGTCCTTTGTGATGTTCTTCACTTCCCTATTTGTTTTTTTTTTTTTTGGTTATGTCCGTTTTCCTACTTTTTGGATTTACCAATTTTTCTCCATTTTAATATTTTTTTTATAAAAAAAAGTAGTGTTTTTCGGAAGATTAATTTTCTTTTTCCTGATTGACGTAGCTTGAATGTCCAGTCAGTCCTGTTTGATAAGAAAAACTAGTTAAAATCCCACACGTTTTTTTTTTCTTCACACATACAATGAACGAGGTTGTAAATATACCAGAAAGTTTCGAAAAATGTCATCCACAGCAATCAAACAAACCCGATATCCAGTAAAAAATACCCACAGGCTTTCATTATTTTTCGAGGAAAAAAATTCTGATTTTTCATTCTTCGTTATTTTCGGGATAAAATGTCAAATATTTAAATTGCATTTTTTAAAGAAATTAAAAAAAATAATTATTTTATTTTATGCAATTTTAATATAAAAATTATTTTTTTTTAATAAAAAATAATAAATTGAATTGTGTATTATTATTTTTTGACAGTTCCGAATTAAAAAAAAATATTCAAACTAATTTTAATTAATCCCGAATTAATTTCTGATTAATGATTATCTATCATAAAGTACAATTTTATTAATTTTTGGTTAAATTAATTTATTATTTTTTTAACTGAATTATAGTAAACTTTTAATATAAATTTATATATATTTTATTTAAAATTAAATTTTCTAAATGAATTGTTTGACATTTTTTTTTTAATTTCTTATCAAAATTAAAAAACAAATGTTAAATTTCGTTTCAATTAATTTAATAGGTTAAAAAATAATTTTTTAAATCACGAATTTTACAAAAAAATTAAATATAATTCAATTTATTAAGTGAAAATTGATTCAAAGAAAATTAACAATTCTTTATTCTATTTTTATGGTATTTATTTCGATTACCCCTAAAAGTATGCAACCAATTTCGATTGAAAAATGGAAGCATTTGACTTTATTTCTAAAAACAATGATTTGGCACCAAATTAAAAATAAAATTGTTCTATTCGTTATTTTTCGGAAATCAGGAGCTATTTAGGTCTATAGTCAAAATTCGGATACCGTTATATGAAAATATGAATTTGTAACCATCGACCTATGTTTGAGGTATTATTAAGATTTTAAAGAGTTCAAATGTCATCTCCCACTGGATTAGCTTTAATTTGGTTCATCATTAGAAGAGTCAGATGTGCTTAGAGTACGTGGGTACCTACCTTACGGTCTTACCCGCCAACACCAACTGCCAGGCTAGATCCGCAGACCTAGGGGCCCTGGCACCCGTGCAACCAAAACCTTCGGTCAGGTTTATAGCCGAAGCTATTACCAGTAGAACCTCAAACATTTCGAGACTGGTCACTCACAGACTATAGCCTCTGCCACACTTCATAGCCAAATCTACTACCATTAGGACTAGAGAGCCTGCATCTACAATGAAACAATCGCTGAAAGGGGATACAATGCAAAAGTGACCACCAATATCTCACGATATTAGTAGCCACCATGCATCTCACCCCTCCGAACAATTGCTCCAGGAATGGCCCGCCACAGACTAACCTCTGCACGTTTCCGTAGCCGAAACTACTACCATTTGAACTAATAACTGTAGGCTTTCCACAATGGAATGACCATTAAGAGAGGATGAAAAACAGATGCAAAAACCAACACCTCTCGATGCTAATTCCCACACCGTCTTCATCCTCACCCAACGATCATTCCACAAGCCCACAAAGTTCGGGATTGGTGACCCTACTAGTTTCGATCCATGATCCGGGACTAGTAAACGCAAAGGCACAACCAGAAGAGTTGATAGACAATTCTAGATATAAGTTTAAGTTGTAATACTGGTCCATGTAAGGATCATTTCGTAAAATTTTATGTCTATTTATACGTGTCCGTCTGTGTGTCTGTTGAAATCACGATAATGATCGCAATATTTAAGATAGAGCTGTGAAATTTCACACAGTTATTGCTAGTACTCCTTGAATATTTGGTATTGCAAATGGGATATATCGATTCACGATTTGGTGTAGCTCCCATATAAGTGTAAACCCAAAATTCGGTATTTGGATGATTTTCGAAACGTGTTTCAATCGAATTGGCTGTAATTTTGCATTTTGGGTTTTCATTGTATTATAGTACGAGTCCATACTAAAAACTATTGACCCAAATTTCAGATTAGATCCCATATAACTGTAACCCCAATTTTGGAAACATTTTTTAACCAAATTGGCTGTAATTTGGTATATTGAGTTCAATTTTCGTTGCACATCTCCGTACTAAAAAAAAAATATTTATATTGACCCAAGTTGCAGGGTAGCCCCCATATAACGGTAACCCCAAAATTCGGTATTTTGGGGATTTTCAACACCTTTTCTACCGCATTGGCAGTAATTCTGTATTTTGCGTTCTCTTTGTATAGTACGTGTCCGTATGAAAAACTATTAATATTGACCCAAGTTTCAGGGTAGTACCCACACAACGGCACCGCCAAATGGTCTGCATTTACGGGATTTTGGACACGTTTTTCAATCGAATTAATCGGACGCAAATATATATCGGAGCTATATCTGAATGTAAACCAATTTTCACAAAACTTAGTACACATCTTTGTAGACTTAATTCCATACTCCGTGCCAAATTTCGTGCAAATCGAAAGATATATCGGGATTTTGGTGCACCATTTACATTAAATCGGACGTAAATATATATGGGAGTTATATCTAAATCTGAACCGATTTCCACTAAACTTAGCATATCTAATTCTGGACTCAATTCAGTACTCTGTGCCACCATTTACATAAAATCGGACGAAAATATATATGGGAGCTTGATCTAAATCTGAACCGATTTTCTCAAAATTTAACACACATCATTCTAGGCTTAATTCAGTACGCCATGCCAAATTTCGTGCAAATCGAAAGATATATAGAGACTTAGGGGGCACCATTTACATTAAATCGGGCGAAAATATATATGGGAGCTATATCTAAATCTGAACCGATCTTCACCAATTTCAATAGGTTTTGTTCTTGGGCCAAATAAATGAGCTGTGCCAAATTTCGTGGAAATCAAAAGATTTATCGGCACTTTGGTGCGCATCCAATTCGGATCATGCGATTCGAAAATGCGATTTACAATTTACAGACGGACAGATGCATAAATCGACTCAGAAAGTAATTCTATGCATATTCTCAAAAGGAACCATATGTCTATCTCGTTTCCTTTTGCCTATTACAAGCATATGCACAAAGACACTACACTCTGTACCACAGTGTGGTGAAGGTATAAAAATCGATTTTTTGAAACCAATAACGGCTTTGTATGTGATCAGAAGGAAGGTATAATTTCTTTCAAAAATAAGACCTTGCTACTAACCGATTCTCAATATCGTTTCTTTTGAATCTATTTTTCTGAGGTATCATTTTTTTCAAAAATAACTCCATGCTGCTAACCGATTTTTAATATCTTTCCTTTGAAATCTATTTTTCTGTAGAAAAATTTTTAGATGCCCAATTCTGGAAAAAAATAAAACAATTCCTATTTCACCTAAGAGGACCTTATAACCAGAATATTCGTCTACCTACTTTCGTCTTAAAGGCAATTGCATCTATAGGCCCTTAAAGTTTTTTTCACTTATTTAACATATTTTTTTAAGGTTACTTACCCTCGCATTTTTGATAATTGAAATAAAGAAGACTATCATCCGAGACAACCTTTTTAACATCTTACATACAAATTTATGTTGTTCTAAGACCGTAATATAACAAGGAAATGACCTACGTCTTTCTCTTACCCTTCCATGTCGCCCCCTTCCCCCTCGACCTCTCAAAAACATGTGGCACTCCACATTTAATAATGTATAGACCACTTTACAAGCATACAAAATAAGTATTATGATGAAGCAACATGTGCACACACACACATACAGCTTAGATGTGTGTGACACCATACATCGAAAATGTAAATGTGTGTGTGTGTGTGCATTTTGCCATGTCAAAACAATGTCACCCAATAAACAACCAAAAAAATAGAAATATTTTTGCCAAAACGAAAAAAAAGGATCTGCCTAATAAAAACAAGTATTTATGTAAATGTAACAAAAACTTCACAACTACACATGCATAGAACAGTGTGTGTAGTCGCGTGTGTGTTTAATAGTGTCAACCATACGTCACGTACTCAACCATGAAATTTTTGCAACAACACTATACCACGTTCAACTAGTTAATCAAATATGTAAAAAGGGGAAGCTTTGCCTATTCTCCATGTACATATATGTGTTTTTCTATATATGTATATGTGTGTGTTTGTGTTTTCTTCATTTATACGTTACAAACCACCCGTTGTCATTCATTATTTGCCTTTATTCCCCATTGTGTAAATAAATGTTAGAGTGTATGTGTGTGTGTTTTGCACGTGAGTGCATTTTCCACGATCTTAAGCTCACACACACACACACAAGGAAAAAAATTAACTCACTTTCTGTTGGCTGCTGCTTTTATCTTTCACTAGCTTCTATGCAAACTTCATACGCTTACATTTTCTTCCCAACTTTATTTTATGTCTGTCGGTGTGTCAGCCATGCCTGCATGCATGCATATGTGGCATCGCACAAATACATGTTCAATGACAACAATTATTATTAGACATACACCATACAACAACACTACCCCAGCAACATATGACACCTTTTCTTACCACGACCACCACCACTACTACTACAACTACTGTTACTAATACAAAAACTAAGCTCCTTGGCATGTGTTAGTGTGATATCCTTTATAATTTCTGCTTCTTGATTCCCATATCAGCCCCTTCTACCTTTCTCTCTCACTCTCTGTGTATATTTGTGTGCGTCTGTGTTTTTTATTTTCTTTTCTTAATAATATTTTCTGTTGCCTTTGTGTCTGCCCGTAGCTGGTTTTTATGTGTGCATGTGTGTGTATATATTTGTGTCTGTGTGTGCCTTTAATGTTGTTTCTGTTGCGCCCCAGTAGTTTTCTGAATGTTTTCTTTTTATAATTGAATGTGTGCCGCCTATAAATAGTTGCTTATTATTAATTTTTTGTTGTAGTCGTTTTTATTTTAATTATTTTTTTTTTAATTTTTTGTTATAATTGTTTTAATTTAATTTTTATTTTTTTTTTTTATATTTTTGGTTTAATTTCACATCATTTGTCTATATCTCATTTTTTTTGATTTTGGTGTATATTATTATCATCATATTTTCTTATTCTATTTTGAGACATTTTTTTATTTAATTTTTTTTCTGTTCTGGTGTTTTGGTCTTTAATTTTTAATTATTTTCTTTATTCCCCCTTCATGAGGGACCCAAATGAATTATGTTTTTAATTTTCAAATATTTTTTTTAAATTAATTTAAAAAATCCCCTCGCAGACGATGAATTGGCAGGACTTATACAGGAAGCTGAAAATAAGCCACCGGAAGAGTTGACCGAAGAAGATAAAATGGCTCTATTGGGACGTCCCAAGAATGGTGATGTTGTTCGCGCACAATTGCGCATCAAGGAGAGTAAAGAATTTAAGGTAAGTGGACATTTTTTTATTATAAAACATTAAAAAAAGTATAGAAATTAAAACAAAATTTTAAATCAAATTTTATAATAAAAAATTATAATAAAAAATAAACATGAGATACATACAAATAAAGAACTGCCAGTCGTTGCCAACAGATTTATACTCTCAGCCTATAACACTCATACTGACTTTTGCACACTATTTTGGTTTTGCGGAGATGTACGGAACATCCGTGCAAAATTTTTTTAATAAAATTTATAATTTTTCAATATTATGAGTTTAGACAATACAAAATTCACCATTTATTTAAGGCATTTGTCTTAATTAATGAGTACCTGAATAAGTAGTCCTTTAGAACCCATTTAATATAGGTTTGTTAAAAATATTACGATGTAATAGCAAGGGATCAATGATTTGTATACTCCATTTGCTTCGTATGAAATGTACAGCGATTCTATTCTTTTATTGGAGGTACTAGGAAGATTGGATTCCATTTTCATTTTCGATCTGTGTTTGGCCAAAAATATTAGAAATAAATCGAATCGGTTACTCCAATAGTTTCATATAAAAATTTCAAAATTGTAATACCTTGAAGTACTGAACCGATGGATCCCATCTACGAACTAGGATTGGTAAAAATATTACAATGTGCAAAGTTTGTATTAAATCGGACACTCAATACGAATAATATGAGGTTTACAAATTTTCAAAATGTTGGCCCTTTGTGGGGAAGGCATTGGAAAGAGTGAACCGATGGGTCGCATCTTTGGACTCCATGAATCCAATCTTTGGTTTTGTATTAAAGGGATCAAATCGGATACTCCATTGGCTTTATATACAATTTTTAAATTCAAACACTTAGAGAGGAGCCAGACAAAATGGACCCTTCACCACTTTGGGTATATTCAACATATCGAATGAAATTAAACATGTAAATCTGTCATCTTCCAAATTTTGGTGAAAAATTGTAAGAAGTGTCACTTATATGGATGAAAAATTGACACATTTAAAGCAAAATATCACATCATAAGAGATTTACAAAATGATGACCATTTTATGGGTACAGGTACTTTCAATGTTTTGTGCATTCGGATAATGCCCATAAATAAAGGCATATAAAACCATTTCGGCAAATCGTAGGATATATAGAGACTTTGGTGCACTTTTTACCAAAAATTTGGGTATATTCAACATATATATGAAATTAAACATCAAAATCTGCAACTATTTTCAAATTTTGCACATCTTTCTATACTCAATTCAGTACGATGTGCCAAAATTTGTAAATAAATATATAAAGCAAAATATTTGGTCTAAACCGATTTCATAAAATCGTCACATTATATATGGTTACACTTATTTCAGTATGTTTTGTGCATTCGGATACATTTTGAGTTCTACATTTACTTATAAAACCAAATTTCGTGCAAATCGAAGGATATATTGGTGCACTATTTACCTAAAATCGGACGAAAATATATATGGGACCTGTACTTAAATCTGAACTGATTTTCACGAAATTTAACACATATCATTTTAGACTTAATTCAGTACGTTGCGCCAATTTTCGTGCAAATCGAAGGATATATGGGGACTTTGGTGCACTATTTACCTAAAATCGGACGAAAATATATATGGAGCTATACCTAAATCTGAACCGATTTTCACAAAATTTTGCGCACATCTTTCTAGACTTAATTCAGTACGCTGTGCCAAATTTCGAGCACATCGAAGGATATATAGGGACTTTGGTGCACTATTTACCTAAAATCGGACGAAAATATATATGGGAGCTATATCTATATCTGAACCGATTTTCAGGAAATTTAATACACATCATTCTAGACTTAATTCAGTACGCTGTGCCAAATTTCGTGCAAATCGAAAGATATATAAGGACTTTTGTACACCATTTACATTAAATCGGACGAAAATATATATGGGAGCTATACCTAAATCTGATCCGATTTTCTTCAATTTCAGTAGGGTTCGTCCTTGGGCCCAATAATTGACATTTACCAAATTTTATCCAAATGGGATCATAAATGCGACCTGTACTTAGTTTACAATTTAACATCTACAGACGGACGGGCGGACATGCATAAATCGACTCTGAAAGTGATTCTATGCATATTCTCAAAAGTAACCATATCTAGTTTCCTTTTGCCTGTTACAAACATATGCACAAAGATATAATACCCTATACCACATTGTGGTTTAAAAAGGTTAAAAAACATAAAAAATCTGTCGGAATTGGCGATAGATATGTACATTACACAACTATGCTGTTAGGGTATTATAGTTTTGTGCAACCTAGACTGCCCTTTAAGTATATCGATCTTTAACTTTTCTGTGAAAAAGGCCAACATTTGCATATGTATATATTTACTTCTGAAGGACATAGACCGGGAAAGTTTACGGTATATCCTAGATGAGTGGTTAACCCTTAAATTTGATACCAATTTTATTGTTCTATCGAGTCAGATATGGAAGTTGTTCTTAAACAGTCATAGGTATCTACGTATTCTGATATTGTTTAGTATTACCATTACCACATTCGAGGGTATACATTTCCAATAATTTTCAATTATGACGATAAGATAATTTCTGAAGGATCGTAAAGAAAATGAGAAATGTTTCGGTGGAGGGTATAAAAATATCCACTTTATGAAAATATTGGTCATAGGTAGCGTATGTTTATTGTCAACACTTATACGCCACCTGTTGGGAACCGAAATATAGATTGAGAACAACAAGGCGTAGATTTTTTAAAGAATAATTTTTCAAGGCCCTTACAAGGCGTAGATTTTTTAAAGAATACTTTTTAAAGGACCCTTGCTAGACGTGAATTTTTAAAGAATATTTTTCAAGGATCCTTACAAGCCGTAGATTTTTTAAAGAATATTTCAAGGCTCCTTACAAGGCGTAGAATTTTTAAAGACATTTTTGAAGGCCTTACCCAAGACGTATATTTGTTAATTCTTTTTTCGATGCTTTAAACAAAGCAAATATTTTTAATTTTTAAAGGCCTAGGCTTTATAATTTTGCATTACCCAAGTCGTAGAAAAAATTCAAGACTTTAACCAAGGCGTAGATTTTTAATCTGTTTAATGCCTTAACCAATGTGTAGATGTAAAAAAAAATCAAAGCTTTACAAAAGTCGATTTTTTTAAATGTTGTTTCAAGGTCTTACCCATGGCGTAGATTTGTTTTAATGTTTTTATGCCTTACACAGTGGGTAGATATATAATTAAATCAAAACTTTACATAAGTCGGCGATTCTATTTTTAAATGTTGTTTCAAGGCCTTAATCAAGGCGTAGAATTTTTATTCCACGTTTTTTAAGACCATAACCAAGTCGTAGATTTGTAAAAAAAATGTCCTATGTATTGCTTAAAGCTATGATTTTTTTTTAAATTTTTTTTCGACGCCTTATCCTAGTTTAAAAAAAAACAATTTAAGGCCTTAACCAGGGCGTACATTTTTTAGAATGTTTTTCCAAGGCTTTACCCAAGGCGTAGATTTTTAAAAACATTTTTTCTAGGCCTTACTGAAGGCATAGATTTTCCTAAGACAAGGACCGCCACAATTACAAGCAATACATTACAAATATCCCATGGGGAAGGCGATCTGGCAACTAATCAATATATAGCGGGAAATGGGCCAAAACTTTTTTTGGTAAATTTTACTCGGGCAGAACATGATTCGGAAAAGACAGGCTGTTGACATCTGATCGGTCATGGGACTCGGAATATAAATCCGCTGAAACTCGGAATATAAATTCGCTGAAACGTAGAGGTTAGTGGTTTTTATTAAATTTATAATTGTTCGAAATTTTAACGAGTTGTGGAGGAGTTACCGGAGATGATGAACCTATATACCCTATAGTTGCACTAAATATATGTTCAGTATAAGTATAAAGGGCTGCTAATGTAAGACCATACAGTACTCACCACATATGTTGGTACCTTGTAATTTCAATAGATAACATCGGATGCTCAATTTCTTTCATATGAATTTTTAGATGGGGTTATATCAAAACTTGGACATATATATATATATATATATATATCAGCCTTCCAAAACCCTTTATACCAAATTACAGCCCCATCTGTTGGAGAATGCGGCTGAAGTCCTCAAAATAACGAAAATCGGATGGTTCGGTTCTATGTGAGCTAAACCAAAACGTAAACTAATAGAATTTAATAAATCAAATTAGAGCGAATTCGGTTGAAAAAAATGCCCAAATACCGAATAATGGGTGCTACCCGAAAACATGGACCAATATTGATAATTTTTGGTAGGGAGGTTTTCAACTCAATGAAAATCCAAAATATAGAATTACAGCTATTTCGGTTAAATCACGTGTCCAAGCTTCCTAAATCACCGGCCAATATTGATCATGTTTAGTTGGAAGATTGGAAACCCCATGAGAATCTGAAAAATAAAATTAAAGTCAATTCGGTAAAAAAAAGTGTTCAAACCCCTCAAAATGCCGAATAATGGGGTTACCATTATATGGAGGCTACCCGAAAGCATGAGCCAATGCTGATAATTTTTGGTAGGGAGATTTTCAACTCAATGACAATCCAAAATTTGAAATTAAAGCTATTTTGGTTGAAGCACATACTCAAGCTCCCCAAAATACCGATCTCTAGGGTGTAGCGTTAATAGGATTTTTATTACCATTCCCCAACCTAAAATAACAAATTGATTCTGTTGAAAATGTGTATAAAACCCCGCAAAATACCATATAATGTTGGTACCGTTGTATGTGGGCTACCCTAAAAAGTTGACCAATATTGATCATATTAGGTAGGATGATTTGATACCCAATGAGAATCAAATGTAACAAATTATAGCCAATTTGGTTTGAAAAACGAGTCCATAATTCCTATAATACCGAATATTTGGGGGTACCGTTATATCGGAGAAATGATTGATGTTGACAACAACTGAACTGTTTGATGATAGCAATTGACCATAAAGGCCCAGCACTGGCTAACAGGAGAGATGTTCTGTTCCACCTGTACAACGCTAGGCCACACACATCTACAGTGACTCGCCAGAAACTTCGAGAGCTTGGTTGGGAAGTTTTAATGCATACGGCATTCAGTTCGGACTTGTCACCAATTATGAAGTTGCCTTTAAAATGGCAACAAATCATACAACGAAACGGGGCTTATTATGCCCAAATCGTACATTCTGAAGCATGTTAAATAAAGTAAAATAATTCATATAAAAATAATGGATTTCTTTTATCCAACTTAACATATAAACTTTATGGGTTCTCCGGTGAATATTTCGATGTGTTACAAACGGAACGACATATTTAATATACACTCATCACCCACACTTTTGAAAACACGTAATGGATAACCCTTTATTAAAGTTGTGCACACTTTGGTTCAATTAGGACACTCCGATCGCATGATATTATAACATAAATTTCCAGTAATAGTTTGACCACCAGTCAGAACATTTTTAAAACAACAAATTTCCTGCTCCTTATTAGTTATAAGGCTGATGGTATAAATAAGTCATAAAGAGAAATCGAAACCAAAAGTTAACAAATCCGTTTTCTTAGTGGAGTTTAGAAGGCATGTTCAACTATTGGTTTCGGTTGGGAAAAATTTTAAATCGAGATTTTATGGGCGCTATTCAAAGGTATCTCACGTTCAATGGTGGCCCCTCTCCCCTATATGTTGATGTTATCCATATGCCTTCTTATTAAAATAGAAAAATATTCTAATTATTTTCAATTGCCCCAAGATCTTGACATTACTTTCAAAAAACTTCATCGAGTATGCGTAATATTAATTTTCAATATTACATTATTCATCATACGCACAGAGGTACTCATCTATTTGTGGTTTTATGAGTACCTCTATACGTATGATGAATAATATAATATCGAAAATTCGATTGTGTTTTCATACGCATACTTACAACAATCTTTCCTATACTTCCTTACTTCAATGAATACTTAAAAACTTTTTTATAACTTATTCAATACAATCTGAGCCCTTTTAGTACCCCTTCTTCCCTTCCTCCTCTTGAGATGCTGTGTAACCAAAATTTCTGCTACCACAAAAAGTTTATTTTTGGAAAAGTATTGCCGTTGTTGTTGTCGTTACTTCTTCATCATGTAATTACATTAAAAATTTATTTTCCTAATAGAAACCTTAATTTGATTATAAATGTTCCTCTCGACCCAGTCGTCCAACTTCATTTTCTCTTTGATTGTTTTTGTTGTTTGCTTATACACACACACACACATTGTGATTGAAGTGTTCGGGGAATTTTGGTCCATATAATGGCCATAAAATAGTGTGTGATATTTATAGTTGGCAACAACAGAATAAATATTTAAAAATTAAAATATTTTGATGTCATAAATGTAATTAAATCCAATATATAAGTAATTTAATCCATATATGAAGTGTGCCATATTTCAAGCAAAATGACCCATATTCTGCACCTTGATTTCACAAAAATCAATATTGGTATACTTTTTAGAGGGCTTAATATAATGGTAGGCCCCAAATTTCATTATTTTTGAGTGTATCCTCCTTGGTTAGAATATCTCCATATCTAAAACCAGTAAGGAAAGTAGTAAAGTCGGACTGGGCCGACTATATGATACCCTTCACCACTTTGGTTACATTCTACCTATGTATCTTACCAGACGAATATATATAGGAGGTGTATGTAAATATATATAGGAGGTGTATGTAAATCTGAACCGATTTTTACGAAACTTAACACACATCATTCTCGAGTTAAATCAGTACGCTATACCAAAATTCGTGCAAATCGAAAGATATATATGGTCTTTGGTGCACCAATTACCTTAAATCGGACGAAAACATATATGGTAGCTATATGTAAATCTGAACCGATTTTCACGGAACTTACCACCATGATCTTAGACTTAATTCAGTACGCTATGCCAAAATTCGTGCAAATCGAAAGATTTTCAGGGACTTTGGTGCACCATTTACATAAAATCGGACGAAAATAAAAATGGGAGCTATATCTAAATCTGAACCGATCTTCACGAAACTTAGCACATATCATTCTAAACTTAATTCAGCGGGCTATGCTAAATTTCGTGCAAATCGAAAGATATATAGGGACATTGGTGCTCCATTTACATAAAATCGGAAGAAAATATATATGAGAGTTATATCTAAATTTGAACCGATGTTCACGAAACTTAGCACAGATCGTTCTAAACTTAATTCAGTACGCTAAATCAAATTTCGTGCAAATCGAATAATTTTCAGGGACTTTGGTGCACCATTTACCGAAAATCGGGCGAAACTATATATGGGAGCTATATCTAAATCTGAACCGATTTTCACGAAACTTAACATACGTTATTCTATACCTAATTCAGTACGCTATGCCAAAATTCGTGCAAATCGAATGATTTTCAGGGACTTTGGTCCACCATTTACCTAAAATCGGGCGAAACTATATATGGGAGCTATATCTAAATCTAAACCGATTTTCACTAAACTTAGCACACATCATTCTGGACTAAATTCAGTAGGTTATATGAAATTTCGTGCAAATCGAAAGATATATAGGGACTTTGGAACACCATTTACCTAAAATCGGGCGAAACTATATATGGGAGCTATATCCAAATCTGAACCGATTTCCACGAAACTTAGCACACATCATTCTAGACCTAAGTCAGTGGACTATATCAAATTTCGTGCAAATGTAAAGATGTATAGGACTTTGGTACACCATTTACCTAAAATTGGACGAAACTATATATGGGAGCTATATCTAAATCTCAGCCGATTGCCACGAAACTTAGCACAAATCATTCTAGGCCTTATTCAGTAGGCTATACGAAATTTCGTGCAAATCGAAAGATTTATAGGGACTTTGGTACACCATTTACCTAAAATCGGGCGAAACTATATATGGGAGGTATATCTAAATCTGAACCGATTTTTCCCAATTTCAATGGGGTTCGTCCTTGGGCCAAATAAGTGAGCTGTGCCAAATTTCATCCAAATCGGATCATAAATGCGACCTGTACTTTGTTTACAATTTAACATCAACAGACGGACGGACGGACGACTCAGAAAGTGATTCTATGCATATTCTCAAAAGGAACCATGGGTCTATCTCGATTCCTTTTGCCTGTTGCAAACATATGCACAAAGACATAATACCCTGTACCACAGTGTGGTGAAGGGTATAATTAACTAAATTTTCTAGGTAAGCTCTATACAACGGAATACCCATTATTGTCATTTTAGGTATTTTCGGCAAGTTCATCAACCAAATTGACTTGAATTTAACTGGAACTTTAATACCCAAATGAAATTTTCCTCACTTCGTCTGGCCTCGAAATCCTTGTCCACTCATAATTGGAAAGATATGTCATTCATCTGTTTTTGTCATATGGACATGTTATTTTTTTGGTTTAGCCACTCTTTTGGATTATTATCCTGCATAGTCTTTGGGACAGGGTCTACAAATTGTTATTACAATAGATGTTGCTTTACATGCCACATTTGGAAGTGTGAGATTCTCATAAATGTATGTAACTTCAGACATCATCATGTAGTCATAAGGCTTATCAGGAAGTGAACTTTAATGTTTCATGTTGTACAAACAAGAACAACAACAATAACAGCATCAACAACAACAACCACTGTAATGACAACATTAATAACAACATTAACAACATGTGAAGAGTCATAAAGTTCTCAACTTTGTACTCATAGCGATGAAATAAGGACTGTTCCTGAAAATTTTTTAATTTCTCTGTGCGACTAGATGTTTGGAGGTGTAAAATTCGTATTGGGGATAAACGACTCTTTTGAGTATTTTTCCTTCTGAAATAAATTTCATGGAAAAAATAATCGGTTTTCTAAATTTTTGAACCGGATATTCAGTTAACAAAACTGGTTCAATAAATGTAGCGTTTTGTTTACTAGCTTTCTAATGATATGCATATAAGATATTGAAACCGGTTTTATTATCTGAATATCCGGTTCAAAAATTTAGAAACCCGGTTCTTTTTTCCTATGAAATTATTTATTTATTTATTTATTTTTTTTTTTTTTTTGCTTATTTGGCATAACTATATATGTTTTTAGAAAATAATTTTTTTAAGGAATGTATACTGAAAATACATACATATGGGGCTTTAGTGACATGAATTGGGTAAAATTGAGAATAGACCAATAAAACGTTCCAATATCGATTTCTCGTCTTTGAGGACCCCATCTAAAATCGTATGAGCAATATTTTTGTAGAATATTGTGAGGATAAAAAATCACATCTTGTGATAATTGGGATGGAATTAGGGATGAAAAAGACGCACATGGAATCGAATTAGAAGGACGAAATGTTCTACAAAAAAATGTTCTACATACAATAGTTACAAATCAAGATATGAAGCTATCTCTTCTAGTATAATAGGGTCGGCACTAAAAAAATGATAAGTCATATCTCCGAAACTTTCACCCATGTCGAATTTTTCTTCTGGGGGTTTTCATATACTCACCAAGGTCTTTCATCCCCCCACAATAAGGTGGAGTGTAAAATAAATTGGCCATTTCGTTAGAAACACCTGTTCCTGGACCCTTTTGAGGGGGCGGCGAAGTTGGTATAATTGTTATAAGCAATATAAAGCAAAAAGCATATCTGCTTGTGTAACCATCGTTTTAAATGAATATGTCGTTAAACGATTTCAACTGTATATTTGTGAAATTTGATGACGCTTTACCTATACCAATCACTCTTCTTAAATCACGACAGAGCTTTAAAATTTAATACGAATATATCGGACCACGGCTGCCTTCTTTTCTTTATATTGAAGGTTTCGGACGCATTCCTCGCAAACAATTTTAATATAAGTCAATTTTTTGGCATATCTCTCTCACATAAAAAAATCCCGGCGCATTTCTTCAGGCGATGTGGCTGTTATAAGGCCTTTCCGATTTCAGGGGATAAATAACCTCTCGGCAGACATATTTTTAACACAGGTCGATGTTTATCATTTTTAATATTTGGAAGATCTTATGGCAAGTTAAATTTTTGAAATTTCAATCTTTTCATTAAATATTTAAACCGTAACAGTCCTTAGAAATAAATACCCTTCATTTTATGGCATAAATATGTTCACATACACATATATGTGAGTATTTGTGTGTGTTGCAGGAAAAAGTTTCTATTTCAGATCATTAAACACAAACATATGAATAAACATTTACCATTACCATTTTCCAACGTAATACCATTTCTAGTTATTTCATCCCCTCTCAGCAAGGATAATTTTTATTTGAAGAAACTTCAAACTTTGTTGGGATTTAAGTAGCTTTTGTACGAATTGAAATTGCTACCTAATAGTACAATAAATATAATATGACAAAAATTTCAAAAATAATTACATGGCACATTACAATGTTTTGTCATATTTCACTTCAATGGGACAAATAAAAATTTATTTAAAATATTTGCGAATTTTTTCTGGGTTCTGTAATAGTAAGAGAATAGACTAAAGTGAATAAAATTAAGGGAAACCAGTAAAGAAAGCAGTAAAGTTGGATGGGGCCGACTATATGATACTTTGGGTATATTCAACAGATGCATTCTAACAGACGTCGCATTTTCGAAGGACCATTGACATGAAAGCCAATCTCAATCGGACACTCATTGATTATATGAAATCCAATAAGCATGAAGTCGGTCGAATATACGGGCTATATCTTATAGTCTACACTCAATTTTGTGCGTTGTGCAAAATTTCGCGTCAATCTCCCAAAAATGAGGAGTTTGGGCACCATTTACTAAAATCGGATGAATCGGATTGGTCACATGTTAGTTTATACTAATTTCAGCACGTTTTGTGCATTATTTACTTAAAATCGGAGCTATATCCAAATCTGAAGCGATTTGAACGAAACATGCCACAAGTTAGACTATACTAACTTCAGTACGTTGTGCAAAATTTTGTGTATATCGGCCATATTTTGGGTCCTTGGTGCTTCATTTACATAAAATCGGAGGAAAATATATATACATCTGAAGCGATTCCAACAAAATATGACACACGTTGGACTACACTAACTTCAGTAGGGAGTGTAAACTTTTGTGCCAATCTACCTAATATTGGGTCTTTGTTGCAACACTTACTTAAAATCGGGCATAACAATGTATGGGAGCTATATCTGATCCGATTTCGACGTAACTTTCCATACATTATACATACATACATTTGGACCTAGTTCAGTATGCAGTGCAAAATTTTGTGGCAATCGGCTAAAATAGGGTATTTGATGTACCATTTACTTAAAATCCGGCAATACTATATATGGGAGCTATAACTAAATCTAAACCTATTACAACGAAACTTGTCACAGGTTAGGTTATACTAATTTCAGTACATTTTGTGCCTATCGGCCAAATGTTGGGTTCTTGGTGCATAACTTACTTAAAATCGGAGAAAAATATATATAGGAGCTATATCCAAACCTGAACCGATTTTCACGAAACTTAACACAAATCATTCTGGACTTAATTCAGTACGCTATGCCAAATTTCGTGCAAATCGAAAGATATATAGGGAATTTGGTGCACCATTTACCTTAAATCGGTCGAAAATATATATGGGAGCTATATCTAAATCTGAATCGATTTTCACGAAACTTAGCACACATCATGCTAGACTCAATTCAGTACTCTACGCCAAATTTCGTGCGAATCGAAAGATATATAGGGACTTTGGTGCACCATTTACCTAAACTCGGACGAAAATATATATGGGAGCTATATCTAAATCTAAACCGATTTTTCCCAATTTCCATAGGGTTCGTCCTTGGGCCAAACAGATAAGCTGTACCAAATGTCATCCAAATCGGATTATTAACCCTTTGAACCCCGAATTTTTTTCCGTAATCATAGAACAATTTTCTGTTCACAGATTTAATGCAACTATCCTAGATAGGATATGTACAAAATTTTACATCGCTACATCCTTGCAGTCGGGAGATACAGTACATTCTTTCTGAAAAATAAAACCCCAATATCCAGAAATCCAAATGCAAAATCGACGAAAAAATAATTTTAAATTATTCTCTATATTCTGTTTTACAAGAATCAAAAATAATTCTGAAGGCAGAATTCGTACATTTCGAATACGAAGCGATTTAAAATATTTGGACTGTATACAAAAATTAGTACTCTACAAATTTTTTCCCTCTTCTCTAAATTGAAAAGCTCATAACTTTAACAAAAATTTGAATTTTTTAGATTTTTCTTTTGATATGTGTCGTCCATAATTAGGTCTTGACGTATGAAATCCAAAAAATATATATCTACTAGCTACATATTAAATATAAGCTCTAAAACATTTTGTTGCCTGTGGGCAACATTGGGCCACAAAGGGTTAGTGCTACCTGTACTTTGTTTGCAATTTAACATCAACAGACGGACGGACGGACATGCATAAATCGACATGCATATTGCTATGTCAGCAGACAGACGGACAGACAGAGAGAACAAAATCGACATAGAAATATATTGTAGTCAACACTGTAAATAATTTATTGGGTCCAAATGAATTTAATAGATCATTCACCTTAGTCTGCCAGAAAAAATGTGTTATAGGCTGAGAATATATATCAGTCCGCAACATCGTCGGAAGAATATGTCGAGTTTTAAAGGGTATTCAATAGGACACGCATGCACAAGATATGAAGAAGTTAGAAGTGACATCTTGAGATTGGTCTCCCTATACTTCTAGGAATTCTGTGTTTTAGGGGAAGATCTTTAGTCTATTAAAATCACATCTAACCGTGTCCCACCCCATGGTCACGCCATAAAGGATCAAATGGACACGCACTCAAATTTGAAAAAAATAAAAGTAACATCTTGCTCTTCTTATACTATTAGGAGTTCTGTGTTCTTAGTGAAGGCCCTCAGACTTTTCAAATCACCACCCCTCATCATTCATGTAGTCATTTAGGACTAGAAAAATATAAGTTCGCAATTATTGGATTGGAAGGTTTGAAATAGTTGGACAATTGCATTGCAAATGTTTCAATATTACGTTGACTTCCCCACATCTGCGGTTTCCGAGGCTTTCAGTCACCTGTAAGTGTGGCTGAAAACTAAAAGGTCCTGTGAGAATACCTACCAGTTTGTTGGAGTACCCAATTTGATCTATGGATTACGTATCGTAATATTTTTAACGAAACTAAATATAATCCAATTGTAGGGGTCTATTGGGCCCCAGCTTCTGGCACCTCCCTCAATGATGGTCCCAATTTTTATTATTTTAGGGGTTTGGCTTGATTTTCAACCGAATTAGCTTCTAATCTCCCTACCAAAAATTACCAGTGTCAGTCTACTGTTTGGAATAGCTTCCATAGAACCGAACCATCCCATTTTCCGTATTTTGACGACTTAAGCCGCATTTTCCAATCGATGGGGTATCAATTTAAAGGTCAACCACTCCTCTTGGATATGCTATTAACTTCTCGGGTCAGGACATATATGCGCAATAGAACACAAATTTTGTAATTTTTCACACAAAAGTCAGGGTTCATTTGGCCCGCTAAATATTGACCGATCTTTATCAAAACAGGCATGCTTATTCTTTGGCCCAATCCCCTTCACCATGTAAAATTTCGCGATGTTTTTGGCCATAATTGCGACCTCTGGAGAGACCAGAAAAACGGAGAAAAATTAAGTATTTGGTTCATTTCATCCCCTAAATATTAATCAATTTTTCCCAAAAACAATAGGGGTCTTCATTGGCCAGAACCCATCCTGCATGCAAAATTTCGTGAAGATTGGTCCATAACTGTGGCCTGTATCGTGTTTACAAATTATAATGGACAGGCGGTAGGACGGACGGACACACATGTCTAGATCGACTCAGCTAGTCGAGATATGACGATCGGTATACTTAATGGTGGGTCTAGGACCAATATTTCGCGGCGTTGCAAACTCTTGGGGCTGCACAAAGCTATAATACCCTGACAACATAGTTGTGTAGAGTGTCTGTAATTTGGAACACAAGTTTTTTTTCGGAGCATGAACAACCTACTATCACATATTAATATTAATGTCCCGATCGACTTCAGAAATTTTGAATGCACGCCACTTGGTGGAGGGTATAAAAATGTCGACCCGGTCGAACTTAACGACTTTTCCTCTTGATCTTTATGCCAATGATTCCTGTGTAACCCTGTATCTATATGGTTCATACGAGATCGGAAAAAAACCTTTTAACAAAACATTTCGTTCCTTGTAGTGAAGGGTGTAAAAAAGTCCGGCCCGTACACACATATCTTCATAATATCTGTTAAAGATACTACATGGAGCTCCTGCCCTATACGATATCTCCCAAAAGTTGTGTTAAAAATTGTATATCTGACGAATTTCGTATATCTCATCTGCAATTTATTCCATGTTCTCTGAACTACAATTTCAACATCAAATTCCGAAAAATGTCCCCACACATCATATCATCAAAAACATACGTTGCACTCAGCATGAACTTCGTCGATGTCACGTACATACGTGACTCAAAATAAAATATGTAAACATGACGTGTAAGTGAAGTCAGCGTGCAAATGTATTTGGAATAAATTTATGTTGGTATGAGGGTGACCAATCATAGTTGATGACGATGATATCTTTCGAAATTTATTTGAAAACAGCAAAACATATGTTGTTCGATACTGTCGTACATTTATTGCAAATAATTTAAACAGAAATGGAAAATTTTGAAGAAAAAATAACGGCAAATATTTCTTTAAAAAATTTTGGTTTCTTTTCCATATATTTTTTCCAAACCTGATTTTCTTCTCAATTAAATTTTGTATCCATAACTTTTCCATCAATACTGGTTTATGTAATCAATCTTATGTATATGTTTTTCATCTTTTCTTTATCTCTTGTTTCCCCCTCCTCTTCCTTTCTTTACAGAATACTGTAGACAAACTTGTACAAAGAGCCAATGCATCTCTCGTGATTGGAACATCCTCATGGAAGGAACAATTTGTTGAAGCCCTCACAGTAAATCCCGGTAAGTAACAACAATCTGAACAACAGCAACAACAAGTTAACATGAAAGGGATGTGGGAAAGGGAAAATTACAAAAAAAAATGGGAAAATCTACTAAACGTCCTCGTTGACATTGCCTTTCATTTAAAATGTGTTTTTTTTTCATCCTTTCTTCCAGGCGATGATGATGATGGTGAAGAGGGTGAAGATGGTGTGGCTTCCACGCCATCATGTTTCGATTATGTGATGCATTTCTTAACATTATTCTGGAAACTATTATTTGCATTCATCCCACCAACAGGTAAGAAGAGATATCTGAATCGTTTATTTTGAAAGTAGATTAAGTCAATTTTTTCTTATATTAATATATTTTAAGGTTTTGGTTTGATTTGTTTCAAAATAATTGTTAAGTGGTATTAATTTGATTTGTAAAGTTAGAGTAAATTGACTGGCTGACTGACTTAATGTTGCATCAACGTCCGAAATTCGTACTAAAACGGCACGAAAAGTACTAAAATGTACATTTGTATATGGCGAACCAGAATTAGAGTCACTGATGGAGTGAGAATAGATGTATCAAAGGGTTTTTTTCTGAAAATTCGAATTATAAGTATCCGAAAATAGTACTAAAATGTACAAAATTTTGTACAATTTCGTATCATGTGATAGAGCTAAAAACCTGAATTGTGGAATGCGAATCAAATTTGAGAAATATAGTCGATAAAGGGAGGTGGTTTTCAAAAGTATGTACACATGTATACGAAAAGTACTAAACAGTATTAAATTTGGTACAAATTGATATTGAAGAAACTGATGGAACTCTGAAATTTGAAATTAACATTACCGTCGCAGTGTAGAATTGGAATATGTACGTAGTTTTGGAAATTGTTTACATACGTATACGAAAAGTACTACATGCTTCTAAATACGGTACAATTTTAATTGTTGGTGAATCGATAGGCTGAAACACGGGAATTTGGAAATAAGATTATTATTGCATTGTATTGAAGTGTGTAGGTAATTTTGGAAATTCGTACTAATGGGTACTAAATTTGGTACAATTTAAATTTTTGATGAACCGATAGAGCTGGAATCCTGACATTTGCAGTTAGGATCACAGTAGGATTGGGGTATATATGAAGTTTTTGGAAATTCGTATTAACGTGTACTAAATTTGGTACGAATTGGATTTGAGTGAACCGATATGGCTTGAATCCTGAAATTTGGAGTAAGGATCACTGTTAGGATGTTGAATTGCGGTATGTACGAAGTTTTGGAAATTCCTAGCAAAGTCTACGAAAAGTACTAAATGGTAATAAATTTGATACAATTTGGATTTACGCCTAACCTAATGTGTACTAAATTTGTTACAAAATCGATTTGGGTGAACCGATACAGCTTGAATCTGAAACTTGTTGCTAGTAATGAAAATTTGTACGGATGTGTACTTCCCTGAGCTGTTCTTCCAAATCGACTATAAGAACTCCTTCCAACTCGCCAATAAACATAGCCTCTTGTTTGCCTGTGAAAACTAGCTACTACTCGTCCCTTCTGCTCTTCTGTAAAGACGGCCTTCAGCTCGTCTATAAATACCCCCTTCAGCTCATTTATAGAGAATCTCTTCAACTCGTCTGCAGTGACTTCCTTTAGATCGTCTACGAAAGACTCCCTTCAGCTCGTCTATAAGGATTAAGTTCAGATTGCTTATAAAATACTCCCATCAGCTCATCTGTATAAAAACTCCATTCAACTCGCCTATAAGGACACCCCTCAGCTCGTCGGTAGGTATTCTGTTCAGCTCGTCTATGAAAGACTCCGTTCAGTTCGTCTATGAAATATTCCATTAGGCCTCCTCCCTTAAGACTCCTTTCACCTCGTCTATGAAAGACTCCCTTCAGTTCATCTATAAATACTCCTTAAAGCTTGTCTTCAGAGAATCCCTTCAGCTCGTCTATGAAAGGCTCCCTTCAGGCCGTCTATGAAAGACTCTCTTCAGCTCGTCTATAAAGAATCCCTACAACTCGTCTAGAAAAGTTTCCCCTTTAGCTCGTCTGTAAAGACGTTCTTCAGCTCGTCTATAAAAACTCCCTTCAGCCGGTATATGGAGACTTTCAACAACTCATCTATCAATACTCTGTATATTCGGTTCGTCTATAGAGACCTTCTTCAGCTCGTCTATAGAGACTTCCTTCAGCTCGTCTATAGAGACTCCCTTCAGCTCGTCTATAAAAATCCTCTTTAGGTTGTCTATAAAATCCCTTCAGCTCGCCTATAAAATAATATTCCATTAAGCCTTCTCCCTTAAAACTCTTTTCCCCTCGACAATGCAAGACTCTCTTCAGCCCGTCTATGAAAGACTCCCTTCAGCTTGTCTATAAAGAATCCCTACAGCTCGTCTGTAAAGACTTTCATCAGATCGTCTATAAAGACTCCCTTCAACCCGTCTATAAAGATGTCTATGTAAGACCCCCTTCTGTTCGTCTATAGACCCTCCGTTTAGCTCGTCTATGAAAGACTCCTCTCAGATCGTCTAAAATACTCAAACCAGCTCGTCAATAAAACCTCCTCTCGTCTATTAAAATTCCGTTTGTCTATGAAAGACTCCTTTTAGCTCCCCTATAGATACTCACTTCAGCTCGTCTAAAGAGACTATCTTCACCCCGTCTATAAAGATTCCCTCCATATCTCCATAAAGACTTCCTCCCTCTCTGTTTACAAAGACTTCCTTCTTCACTAATCTATAAAGTCTACCTCCAACTCGTCTATGAAAGAATCCCTTCAGCTCGTCTATAGAGACACTCTTAGCTCTTCTATAGAGACCCCTCTAGCTCTCCTACAAATACTTCCTCAAGTTCCTCTAAATGTACTTCCCTCTTGATCCTTCCTCCCTCCAACCTTCCAACTAAATCGCGTGCCACTTACTTAACTTATCCAAATTAAATTTCCATTATAAAATAAAAGTTGTTTTTGTTGTTGAAGTAGAAAAAAAAAACAAAAAAGCTGCTAGAAATTAAATTAAAAACAAAAGTGAAGATAAAAGCAGAACTTCAACAGAGTGAAAGTGCCACTTGAAATAAAAAAAAAAAAACAGAAACAACAACTCGAGGAAATATTTTGTGCCATGGTGCCAACAACGACACCAAATCCATGCAGGGCAACAGCACCACCACCACCATTACCTGCAGCAACAACAACAGGTGTTGTCATGTCAAAGTTATTTGCTGTACATCCTGTCGTTTTAGTTTCGCTTGTATGTGTCGTTGTTGTCGCTGGTGTTGTAGTTGTTGTTGTAATTGTTGTTTTTAATTTTGTTTCCTTTATTTTTACTCCCCGTGTTCACTTTCACTTTGACTAACAACTTTTAAATGACTGCCGCAGGGCTTGTTATGCGGTTTGCCACAACGACAGCGGCAACAACAAAAACAATAATTGTAATAACAGCAACAACAACAACAAAACCATAGAGTCACACGATATTTTTCCTATTTGGATTTAGCGGCAGCAATAAAAATTTTCCTCGCTATGAAAGTAACTTAAATAAGATAAGTTTTAAGAAGCTTCAATGGATTCGATTGGGTTCGAAGTTTATTAGACACCCACTTGATCAGCTGATTATTTTTTAACAATTTAATCTTTATTATTTAAAGAAAATATTTTATATATAAATTTGTAATATTTATTTTTTATTTATCAATTTGTATTTATTTATTTTTTATTTTTTAATTTGTCATCCGTTTGTTTTTTTCTTTTCAGATATTGCCGGCGGCTATCTGTGTTTCGTTGTGTCGATATTCTGCATTGGTGTAGTAACAGCCGTTATTGGTGATATTGCCTCATATTTCGGTTGTACATTGGGCATCAAGGATGCCGTCACTGCCATTTGTTTCGTTGCTTTGGGTACCAGTATACCAGGTAAGTGCGAAAGGCTGGCTGCATGGCTGGCTAGCTGGTCGTAACGCCAAACTACAACAATTTATTTAAAAAATAAAATATGTAGTCATAAAACAACAAAAATTTATTTTAAAATATACATTCAAAATGAACGGAATATCTATCCAATGGAAAACTTCAATCAAGGCCATATTGATGGTTACCAAAGAGAAACTTTGAAATATTTTTTTATAGCCACTCATGTGGAAGTTGATGGGCGAAATATTCAAATTTGTGAAAGGGAATAAATCAAAAAATACACATTTCGATGAATTTAATATTGAGAAAAATATTTAAAAAAATCTAAAGAACTTTTCTATATAGCTGGTCTATAAAGACACTCTTCAGCTGGTCTATAAAGACACCCTTCAGCTCGTCTGTAAAGACTCCCTTTAGTTCGACTATGAAGGACTGCCTTCAGCTCATCTATGAAAGACCCCCTTCAGCTCTACCATGAAAGACTCCCTTCAGCTCTACTATGAAAGACTCCCTGCTTCAGCTCGTCTATAAAAGACTCCCTTCAGCTCATCTATGAAAGACTCCATCCTATGAAATACTCTCTTCTTCGAGTCTATAACGGCTCCCTTCCTTTTGGTCTATAAACAATCCCGTCACTTCGTCGATAAAGACTTTCTTCACTTCGTCTATAAAAGGCTTCCTTTAGCTCGTCTAAAAGTCTCCCTTCAACTTGTCTATGAAATATTCCCTTCAGCTCGTCAAAAGTCTTATAAAGATTCTCTTCAACTCGTCTATAAAGGCTCCCTTTCTGATCGCCTATAAAAATCCATTCTGTTCGCCTATAAAAAATCCCTTTAGTCCCTCTATAAAGATCACCTTCATCTCGTCTAAATGTCTCCGTCCACCACGTCTATGAAAGACTCCCTTCAGTTCGTCTATAAATACACCTTCCAACTCGTCTATGAAAGACTCCCTGCTGCAGCTCGTCTATGAAAGACTCCCTGCTGCAGCTCGTCTATGAAAGACTCCCTGCTGCAGCTCGTCTATGAAAGACTCCCTGCTGCAGCTCGTCTATGAAAGACTCCATGCTGCAGCTCGTCTATGAAAGACTCCATGCTGCAGCTCGTCTATGAAAGACTCCCTACTGCAGCTCGTCTATGAAAGACTCCCTGCTGCAGCTCGTTTATGAAAGACTCCCTGCTGCAGCTCGTCTATGAAAGACTCCCAGCTGCAGCTCGTCTATGAAAGACTCCCTGCTGCAGCTCGTCTATGAAAGACTCCCTGCTGCAGCTCGTCTATGAAAGACTCCCTTCAGCTCGACCCCCTTCAGCTCATTTATGAAAGACTCCCTTCAGCTCTCTGTTAAGGCGCTCCTCTGCTCGTCTTTGAAAGACTCCCTTCAACTTGTCTTTGAAAGACTCCTTTCACCTCGTCTTTGAAAGACTCCCTGTTTCAGCTCGTCTACAAAGTCTCCATCTAACTCTTCTATAAAGACTCCCTTCAGCTCTTTAAAGACTCCCTTTCATTCGTCTCGAAAGACTCCCTGCTTCAGCTCGTCTATGAAAGACTCCCTGCTTCAGCTCGTCTATGAAAGACTCCCTGTTTCAGCTCGTCTATGAAAGACTCCCTGCTGCAGCTCGTCTATGAAAGACTCCCTTCACCTGGTCTATGAAAGACTCCCTTCAGCTCGACCCCCTTCAGTTCGTTTATGAAAGACTCCCTTCAGCTCTCTGTTAAGGCGCTCCTCAGCTCGTCTTTGAAAGACTCCCTTCAACTTGTCTTTGAAAGACTCCTTTCACCTCGTCTTTGAAAGACTCCCTGTTTCAGCTCGTCTATAAAGTCTCCATCTAACTCTTCTATAAAGACTCCCTTCAGCTCTTTAAAGACTCCCTTTCATTCGTCTCGAAAGAATCCCTCTTCAGCTCGTCTATAAAGCCTCCCACCCCCTGGCCCTTAAACTCGTCTAAAATTCATGTCAAATGTTTTTAACGTTTTTTTTATTTATTTTTTTTTATTTATTCATATTTTCTTTTATTGTCATCTTCCAGATACTTTTGCCAGTAAAGTCGCTGCCATCCAAGATAAATATGCCGACGCCAGTGTGGGCAATGTAACCGGTAGTAATGCTGTCAATGTCTTCCTTGGTATTGGTGTTGCGTGGTCTCTGGCCGCCATTGTGCACGAGGCCAAGGGCACCGTCTATGCAGTGGAACCGGGAACGTAAGTCCTTGAAAATTTGTGAAATTGGAATAGATAAATTATTAATCTCATTTGTATTTTTAGTATTGCCTTCTCGGTGACGCTGTTCTGTTCAGAGGCATTAATTGCCATTTTAATACTCATGTTGAGACGTAGTAAAAAAGTGGGCGGTGAATTGGGTGGCCCGAAGAAAATCAAATACATCAGCAGTGGTATTATGTTCAGTTTATGGGTTATCTATTTGCTTGTGAGCACCCTGGAGGCATATGGTGTCATCGAAGGATTCTAAATGCCAGCAGGATCTAATCCAGCAGACTTCCAAAAATTTACTACACTCACACATACACACGTACATACATACATAACGATAAACACAAACAAAAGATCTACATCTTCTGCAACTACTGCAAAGCAACTGAAAAAGAAGAAGATGAAGAAAAAAAGTAGCAACAGAAAGGATAACAACAACAACCACATTACAACAACTACAGCATTACTATTTGTAAACAACAACAAGAAAAACCCAATCTTTTTTATATTTAATTACTACTACAACAACAATCTATCTATCTAATCTAACTATCTTTCAATCTATCTACATACCTACATATGTATACAAAAAAACATACAAACATTTCACTACTACTACAACAACAACAAACAAAACCAACTTGAACTATAGCTACAACTATTGTTATAAAATTTAGAAGAACAGGAAATAAAGAAAAGAAGAAGATTAAGGAAAAAAGGATGAAGCAGGAAAAAAACCAAAACCAAAAAAAAATTAGATCATGAAAGACGGCAATATAAGCCCTAATTAATTTTAGACTTACTTCTACTTCTAATATTACTACTACAACTACACTTACTGTTAGATCGACCTTAAACAAAAAACCAAAATCTAGTAACGAAAGAGAGGGAACCAAAGAAAATTAACTTTGTTGTTGGTGTTCATATATATCTAAACATATAAGCCAGCAAACAAATCTCTTTTAAAAGAAAAGCCAAAAAATCGAAAAAAAAAATATTTCAATAAAAAAAAAAAACAAAAAACAAATCTACAGAAATGCATGAATGGATCTTTGTACAGGACTATGTCTATGTCTGTGTCTGTTCCAATTTAAAAATGGCCACCAAATGGAATTTTTTATATTCCATTTGGTCCACCACACACAGTCCAGTCAATGTTAGTTAAACTAGCTAATATATAACCTAACCTAAAAAAACACAAAAAAAAATAAAATAAATAAATTATGTAAACAAAAAAAATCAAGCAAAATTTAATGCAACTAAGTACTTTAAACAAAATGAAAAACCTAAGAAAAAAACAACAACAAAAAACATACATTTATTCTTAAACTTACGATTACTATAAGCGAAAACACCCCC
The DNA here is from genome assembly GCF_032173495.1 of Musca vetustissima. Taxonomy (NCBI): domain Eukaryota; kingdom Metazoa; phylum Arthropoda; class Insecta; order Diptera; family Muscidae; genus Musca; species Musca vetustissima. The sequence goes on along the minus strand of NW_026878619.1, from coordinate 68,059 downwards.
TACCCTGCCCCCCCTTAAATAATGTCCTGATTTCCCTCTGGGGAATCATGAATATATTGGAGAAATTCCCAAATATGTAACTGTGTTTTTTCTACTAATTCATTTGGTGAACTCCTAAAAGTATGCTTCAAAATTAAAGGTTTTTTATAATTGCTCTGTCTCTCTCCCTCTCTTGGTGTGCTGTTTTCACAATGGGGGATATATTTCTCATGAATTTTCCCTGTACTTAATTCTGAAATAAATGAATAGATAAATAATCGATAAACATAAATCGATAAATTATCGATAAAAAAACGAACATATTTTTGTCTATGGTAATATATAAAGTTACAAAAAATATACATTTTCTTAATATGGAATAAATCCAAAACTTGTGGTTGTATTAAAAATCGATAGATTATTGTTATCGATAATGTAGACATCAACATATTTTGGTCTATGGTAATTAATGAAATTAAATAAAAAAGAAATAAATAAATTATCTTGGCATGGAAAATATCCCAAAATTGTGGTTGTATTATAAATCGATAAATTATAGTTATCGATAATATTGACATAACATAGTTTGGTTTATTGCAATTTGTAATAATAACTAAAAATAAATAAATTATCATGGCATGGAAAAAACACCAAATTGTGGCTATGTTATAAATCGATAAATTGTCGTTATCGATAATATAGACATCTACATAATTAGGTTTATTGAAATTTGTAATGTTAAAAAAATAAATAAATTATCATGTCATGGACATAATAAGAAATTGTTGTTGCATTATAAATCGATAAATTATAGATACCGATAAAATAAAATATCGATAAAAGAATAATATTTTGGTCAATGGTAATTTATAATATTAAACAATACAAATAGTATTGGCATGGCAAAAAGTCAAAAACTGTTGTATCGATAAATTATTTATGTCGATAAGTTATCGATAATATAGATATCCACAATATCTATAGCAATATTAAAAAATATAAATTATTTTCTTACGGAAAAAAGTAACCAAATTGTGGTTGTATATTTTGTCGATAATTTTTTTAATTTCGATAAATTGTCGATATCGATAAATATTGGAAACAAAAATATATTCGTCTATGGAAATTTAACAAATTGAAACTGATTTTCTACGGAAAAATCAATAAATTGTTGTTGTATTATAAATCGATAAACTTGTTTGTGTCGATAAATTATGGATATCGACGGAAATGGACACAAAACATTTTAGTCTATGGAAATTCTGAAAATTAGAAAAATGTAAACATACTTGCTTTGGAAAAATCTCCAAAATTTGGTTTTATGATAAATCGATAAATTATCGATATCGATTAAAATAGAGACAAAAATATTTCATATTATGAACATTTGTAATATTAAAAAAAATATGCAAAAAATATTTTTTGCATGAAAAAAGTCAGCATATTTTGATTGCATGATAAGTCGTTAATTTTTCATATCGATAAATTATCGAAAATATAAAAATTAATAAATTTCGGTCTATGGTAATTTATAAAATTAAATAAAAACATATAAATTATCTTGCTATAAAAATCACCAAAATGTGATTGTATTATAAATCGATAAATTATTGATATTGATAAGTATGGAGATGGAAATATTTTTGTTATCGAACAAATTTACTTGCAAACAGTCTGTTCTATGGAAATGTTCAACAAAAAAAAATTAAAATAAATTGTCTTGCTATGGAAAAATCACTAAATTACATACACACATTTCGATAACAATTGATAAAAAACTGATCAAACAATCGCATTTCGATAACAATCGAACAATTAAAAATTCTGGGATATTTATTTCAATATCATAATTTCAAGTTCCAGAAAGAATTTGTATTAATTTCATGGTCATAATAAAATAAACACACTTTCGATAAATATCGATATAGTCAATTTTCTGGCAATTTTTCAAAAATAAAGAAAATAACACCATTTTTCTAAATTCTCAGAACTGTTTTTATATTCTCGGGATATTTCTCCATATTTTAATGATTTTGTTTTCATAAAAGCCAAATTTCGATAACAATCGATAAAAATATTTGTGTTGTGATTTATCATAATTTTATAACAACTTCATGCCAAAATAAAAATCTAAATGATTTTTTTCATAAATAACATCAAAATTAAAGGAAACTACATTTCGATAAATATCGATAAAATTTAGTTTGAAAGCAACTTTATAAAAACAGTGAATTTTTGGTAGAGTTTTTCCATATATCCATTGTATACCATTTAACATGACGTTTATCTATTATTCGTATGTATATTTTTCATTTCGATAAGTATCGATATAACGCATATTTATTCAGAAAAAATATTAATTTTTATCGTTTTTATATATGTGTTTAACGTATGTAAACAACTATATTTAAATATTATATATATGTGCATTATTTTCTGATATTATATGGTTTATCGATATGGTTATGGTTTATCGATATTTATCGAAATGAAAATTGGTATTTTTGTAAATCTAACTATTATCTATGGCTTGTAAACAAATCATTTTTGTCTATACAATAAATTTTAATAGATATTTTATCGATATAAGCAAAAAATACCATCGATAATTATATGGATAAGAAGTTTTGTATTCAAATAATAGCCAATGATATATCGATAAAATACTTTGTATTCATTGAAATAATGTCCAATGATTTTAATTGTAAATAGTTTGTTATCGATTTGTATAATTTTTGTGTTCAATATAACATTTTGATTTTTTTTTTCTTTGGATTTCGATAAATTTTATTAATCGAGATTGATTTCGATTTTTATCAATAATAATGTTAAAATGTTTTATAGATTTTTTTAATATAAATTCACTACCACTAAAAACGTTACCAATAAAATCAGTTATTTTTGCCACACATGGTTATCGATAATTTAACATATTATCGATAAAACAGTGTAATTAATATTGAATATTTTTAAATGCAATTTTTTTGTTAATACTATAATAAAAAACACTCTATCGATGGAAAATATCTATCGATAACATGTGTTATCGGAATCTAGAAATATTTAAATATAAAAAAATAGATTAGTTTGTAAATTAAAATTATCAATGAGATAAAAAATATCGATAAAACTCGATTATAATACAACAACAATTACAAATTGTATTTCCTAATTGAAAGTTATCGATAAAATTCGATTATAATGCAACTACAATTAGTAATTATAAGTGAAAAAATGTACTTACATTTTTTGTAAATTTCAAAATTATCGATAAAAATTTCAAAATTCGATTATAATACAACACAAAAACTATTTTCAAATATTTTGATTTATAAAAACAAGTACAGGGAAAGAGAGTTTACCCCCATTATATCTGTCCAAATAGTCCCCATTTTATATATATATAAAATAAATTATTGTGTATAGTCCAAAAATTAAAACAAAAATAAAAATTATACATTTTTATAGCCATCGAAGAAATAACAACAACATAGGCAACAACAAAACGCCAAGTAATAAAACAAATAATTGTTAATTTTTTAAAAAATATATATTAAAATTCTCCTGGGAAATTTCCGTTGCAAAAGGTGTATTAGCGATAACAAAGAAATTATTTTAATTTAAAAAAAAAAATATTTAAAAAATTATTTATTTATTAAAAACAACCATAAATCCTAAGAACCTTTCCTTCCCCCACAATACAAAAAAAAACAAAGAAGGACATAAGTCAAGAATTTATTACAACAAAAAACTAGGAAATTTATAAAAAAAATCTTAATATTATTTAAAGAAGAAGAAGAAGAGATGAAAAACCTATTATTATATTTAAAAAAACATTTATTATTTAAGTTATAGCAAATTAATTAAAAAAAGAAATGTTTTGTTTTTTGTAATTTATTGAAAAGAAAAAAAATAATTTGTTCTTAGTTTAAAAAAAAATCAATGAACCAACCAACCAACAAAATGGAAAACAACAACTTATTATAGTTTTTGTTTGTTTTTCCTTTAATGCCATAATTTTAAGTTTTAATTTCTACTTTTCCTTGTCTTTATTTATCTTTCTTTTTTGTAAAAATAAAACAAAAAAAAAATTTTAAACATTTTAAATTAAAAAAAATAAATAAATATATTGTAAGTCTTAAGTTCTCTCTTTCCATATTTATTGTTGTATTTCCTTTTATTTTAATTTTTTTGTTTGTTTTTGCTTTTGTAATTATTTGTTTATGTAAGTTTCTATTTATAATTTAATGTTTGTTTATTTTTGTTAATAAAGAAATAAAGTATCAAAAAAAAACTAAGAAAAAAATATGAGAGTACGGATGTTTGGAAGAAATCTAATGATTAATTTGATTTGAAATTTTTATAGAGATTCCTAAATGATTTCCAGAATTTTATAAATAAATCCTTATCAGTATCCTCGGAGCAAAAACCTTAAAAATACCTGAAATGAATTGGGACTTTCTTTATACGGGGGCTATATCAAAAATTGACCTACATCGGAAATTTTCGGCAGAAATATTTTTTATCATCATTCAAAAACACAGAATGCCAATTCAACCTTCAAAAAGTGGGGGAACATTTAAATGGAGGAAAATGCCAAACGTGATTTGAATATTTCCCGCTCAGATGTTTTTCAATCTCCAAAAACAGAAATTTCGGCGAAAGAAGAAGTCGGCTACTAAAACTTTAGAGAACCCGGCACAATGTTCTGGGTCTTTTTATTATCAAATATACAACAACAACAACATGGTGACGTTCAGTGCCAATGTCGTTGTTATATTATCGATAATAAATTACATGACAAAAGGCTCAACGCAATCATTTTGGCCTTAAGAGCATCAAAAATCATGCGTAGGGTCAAAATTTAGACTTATATTTAAAACATTTTCTGCAAAAATGCCTTTTACCCTCCATGAACCCTGAATGCCAACCTAAAGCCACTTGAGAGGCTAAACCTTTAAAAAAATCCAATAATGGAGCGGTACATTTGTACATGGATCTATATTGGTACATGGATCTATATTGATAATTATCTGCATATATGTATTTATGGTAGCCTTCAAAACCCGTAATGCCACAATGCGGCTAGAAAAATAAAATAACGAAAATGGGTCGGTACCTGCACCAAAACGTGAACTGAACTAAATTCCGTTAAAAAATGTACCCAAAATATCGAAAACTTGGACCAATGTTGATAATTTTTGGCACCAATAAAAATCGAAAATACCAAAATGTGCCAAAAAGTCCCAAAATACAGAATAACAGGGTAAAAAACTCAAAATATAAAATTGAAGCGAAATAGGTTGAAACACTTTAAACACTCTAAAGTCACCAAAAATTCCGAATATGGGCGGCTGCTACCCGGAATCTTGGTACAATATGGATTATTTTTAATAGCCCAATACCCAATGAGAACCAAAAACACCAAATCACGACCAAAGATTTTGAAAATATACCCAAAAGCTTTAAAATACCGAATATGAGGGGTAACGTTATATGGATCTACCAAAACAAAACCTTTGTTTTGTCACGACCATATTTTCCTTATAATATTTCACATGGTTGGCAACATTGCACATCAAATTCAAATAGAAATTACACATTTTAACAGTTAATCGAGTCATCAGCTGTGCTAAATGGGCTACTTATTTATTGTGCCATATGCTAGGCTAAGAACTTTCCGAACTGCCCTCATATCTCGGTATGTATTTTCTGCCCACAATTATGGACCTATCGTCATGAAAATTTGCATGTTTGTTCGCTTCTGGTTATGATTCCAAAATTGTACATGTGAAGGGCATCTGGCAAACGAATAAACATGACTGTTTTGTAGTCGTGTGTTATTCGTGAATTACGTAGTTCAATTGTCACTCCACTGAACGAATGAACGACATAGTTCAATTTTTATAATAGTCATTCATTTACCGATTTTGTTTACCAAACGTCGTCGGACACTGAACGACACAGAATTTTATTCTACAACTTCAGTGTCGTTCATGGGTGGTCTGGCATTGACCAACTGAACGGCGTCAAACAAGATCAACTTCATGTAAAATCTGATAAATTGAAAGAAAGGCACACGGAATTAGTACATTGCGGTGTTCAAAAGACCAAATGCAAATACTGCAGTAGTGTTTTAAGCATAGCTAGAGGGACAGTAAACTATTTGAAGCGGCATTTAAAAGGATAACACACATTTGCTTTAATTGACTCCCAAAGACAGCCAGTAAGAGTGAGCTGGAAACCCCGGAAGAAGTTGCACAGGTGTCCGAAGCAACAACTGTAGTGCAAACCGAATATAATGAAGTGCAGAACATATATAATCAAGTCAAAAGATCTTTAGGACTTTGAACAAATTCAATTATCATGCTGAAAAAAATCCAGGGTTATAGAATCTTAATAATTATATTTTAGTATTACCAAAGTCGCAAATACAAAACAGCTGTATTGAATTTTTGCATAAAATCGATATTAAGATCCACTGAAAGTATATCCACTGTGGGATATCATATGGTGGACTCTGTCTGATTATACTGTTCCGTTCACGTGAATCATGTCACAATATAGCGCAGCTGCTGACTCGATTATCTGTCAAAGTGCATAAGTTCTACTTCAATTCGATGTGCAATGTTGCCAACCATATGAAATATTACTAGGAACAATTTGACAGATGGTCGAGACAAAAACAATAATTTTAGCATGACACAATAAATAGGTAGTCCATTTAGGGCAGCTGACGATTCGATTTACTATCAAAGTGCATAGTTTCTATTTGAATTCGATGTGCAATGTTGCCAACCATGTGAAATATAACTAGAAACAATTTGCCAGATGGTCGGCACCATGGCACAACAAATAAGTAGTCCATTTAGCGCAGCTGACGATTCGATTAACTGTCAATGTGCGTAATTTCTACTTGAACTGGATGTGCAATGTTTCCAACCATGTGAAATATAACTAGAAACAATTTGCCAGATGGTCGGGACAAAAACAAATGTTTTTGTTTTGATACATCAACATTATTGCATCTTGGAGTGAATAGTTGCATTTTCATTCATCAGTCAGTGTTGCCAACATATATGTCATGGCATAACTATACAAGGTAGTCTCATTTGAGAAATTGATAATGGCAACCCTTCTTAATATGGAATTCTTATATCAATTTCAAATAAAATGAAAAATAAATTCCAAAAAATGTTACGCATTACGATTGGCAAATTTTCAACAAATTATAAATATTAAAGATCCACATTGTTTTCAAGATTTAACTAAGAATGTTGCAATTTATATTTATAGGTTTTATATGCAGGGAACTTAAAAATATTAATAAATGTAAATGATATAAATGATTTTTGCCACTGGGCACAATATTTTCGTTTAAATTTTGAAAGCTAAATAATGTCCATATTTGCCCTTTTTTAACTAAGTCAATATTTTTTCAAGGTCTACATTTTGGCGCTGATTTTTAAAAATATCTTATCAAAATCTACATTTTGGTGTGGATCTTTTAAAAATATGTTTTAAGGTATACATTTAGGCGTGGATATACAAAAATATTTTTTCAAAGTCTATATTTAGGCGTGAATTTAAAAATGTTTTCAAGGTCTACATTTAGGCGTGTGTTTTTTAAAAATATTTTCAAAATCATAAAAAAAAATTTATTTTTATGAAATTTTTAAAATTTTGAGAGAGGAACTAGAAGAAGTGGTCCAATAAAACCTCATATTTGGTTTAAATGTAGATTTGTCAAAAAATACTAAGATTTACAATCGATATATATTTTTTCAAAATATTGACCATTTGTTGGTCCGGAAAGAGTGGACCGATAGTGGACCATCTACGGATTTGATCTAGATTTGATAAATATATAAAACGATTTTGAGGTATTTTGATGATTTTGGATACATTTTTGAACCGAATTGCCTACAATTTTGGATTCATATTTTGTCCACATTTAGCATCTATATAACCTTAGCCCCCAAATTCTAATATCTTAAACATTTTGAACACGTTTTTCGATCGAATTGGCTTTAATTTGTTACTTTCGTTTCTAATTGAATACCAAATATTCCTGCCGAAATTTATGAGCATATCGGTTCACTTCATTATAAACCCACTATATTTGAATGGCCCTCGGTCCATTTTCCAATCGAAGTAGCAATATTTTAGAATTTCAAAAGGGTTCTAATTAGATATTCCTTGGTAAGTAAATAACTTCGTCAACAAAAAATTTTAATATTTCACATGTTTCGACATTGCTTCCACAAAAAGGCCACAAGTCATTTTCGGTATACTAAAGGTTCTAGCCAAATTTTGCAACCTGAGTGTCAGTATCAGAAGTTAGGTAAGATTCGTTTAAAACCTATGAATTTAAATTAGTGAGAACGAAAGAATTCCGCGTCATTGTAGCTGCGATTTGCTGCAGCTAAAACCTTTTTCTACAAAATTCCCATGATTCTAGGTTCTCACCTTGAGAAAAATCCCATGATTCTAGGTTCTCACCTTGAGATGTTTTGAGGCCGTCCGAACCTATTATTATATATTTTATAATTTATTTTTATTATTTTTTCTCATTACTTTTATATTACCTTGTTTTTTTTTTAATTCTCTACGACAAAATTAAATTAATGCCTCCTATTTGTAGCAACGAATATTTTTATTAAAAACAAATATTATTTTATTCTTCATGTGTCCATAGATAATAAAATAGTTATACATGAAAAAAACTATAACAACATGCTAATTGTTTTTCAGTTTTTTTTAATTAATAAAAACAAGAAAAACCACAACAACAATAAAACTAAATAAAAATACAAACTATTTTTTTATAAATTGAAAGAAATAAGCAGCAAAAAAAATAAAAATACATTTTTAATTGTTAATAAAAAATAATGATTGTTGATTATTGCATTAAAAAAAGATAAAAATATATATTAAAAATAAATTGCAAAAATTATTAAAAAATAAGAAATACATTGTTAAGTTTTTATTATTTTTAAATATTTAAAAAAAATAACAAAATATTACTTTAATAAATAACATATATAAATGCATAAATAATATATGTATGTAAACTTATATAATGATAACATCAAGAAAATTCCCCTTTTTCCCCTCCTGAAAATAAATCTAAAAAAGAAAATCTCATTTCAAATGTAAAACTTCATTACAAAAAAAAAAACAACAACAAGAACTGCATTGTTATTTAGATATTACAACAAAAAGAAAAAACAATTTTTATTAATTAATTATAACTATTAATATTGTATGCTCTATGTAATATATAATTCATTAATTATTTTTTTCATTATATATTATGTGTTTTTCTTATTGTTTAATTGTTTATATAAAAGAAAAACATATTTTTTAAGTTCCAAAAAAAATTAAGGGGAAATCAACCAATTAACTACCCTTTAAGCGATGTTGTACCACAACCCTAAAAACATGATTTTTGAAAAATATTCCGATGCAAGCAAATCCCATGCTACGACGATGATTTATTTGTAAAGAACAAAAACAAAACTTCCATGACAAAATGTTGAAAAGAAGAAAAAATGATATAATAAAAATTGAGAGAAAAAATTAAAATGAAATAAAACAAAATAACAAAGAAAAAACAATAATTTTTAAATATAATAAATTATAAAAACGAACAATAAAAAAAACAAATGGAATTTATTTAAAACAAAATATTGAGGAAAGGACTAATGTCGGACGGGACCGACGACCACCTTAAGTAGGTACAACCCAATTTTTATACCCTTTACCACACTGTGGTTAAGTTAGGATAGACTAACGTGTGCCAATTTTTATTGAAATCGGTTCAGATTTAGATATAGCTCCCATATATATGTTCGTCCGATTTTAAGCAAATGGTGCACCAAAGTGTCGAATTTAGGCCGATTGCCACGAAATTTTGCACAATGTACTGAATTTAGGATAGACTGACGTGTGCCATTTTTTATAGAAATCGGTTCAGATTTAGAGATAACTCCCATATATATGTTCGTCCGATTTTTAGCAAATGTTGCTCCAAAGAGTCAAATTTATGCGGATTAGCACGAAATTTTGCACAACACACTGAAGTAAGGATAGACTAACGTGTACCAAATTTTATTGAAATCGGTTCAGATTTAGATATAGCTCCCATATATATTATCGTCCGATTTTAAGCAAATGGTGCACCAAAGAGTCAAATTTAAGCGCATTGACACGACATTTTATTGAAATCGGTTCAGACTTAGAGATAGCTGCCATATATATGTTCGTCCGATTTTTAGCAAATGGTGCACCAAAGAGTCAAATTTAAGCGGATTGGCACGAAATTTTTCACAACACACTGAAGTAAGGATAGACTAACGTGTGCCAAGTTTTATTGAAATCGGTTCAGATTTAGATATAGCTCCCATATATATGTTCGTCCGATTTTTAGCAAATAGTGCACCAAAGAGTCAAATTTAGGCCGATTGGCATGAAATTTTTTACAACATACCGAAGTTGGGATGGACTAACGTGTGCCAAGTTTTATTGAAATCGGTTCAGGTGTAGATATAGCTCCCATATATATTATCGTCCGATTTTTCGAAAATGGTGCACCAAAGAGTCAAATTTAGGCCGATTGGCACGAAATTTTGCACAACGTACTTAAGTTAGGATAGACTAACGTGTGCCAAATTTTATTGAAATCGGTTCAGATTTAGATATAGCTCTCATATATATGTTCGTCCGATTTTTCGCAAATGAAGCACAAAGATTTAATGTGTGTCCGATTGGCTCAACATTACGCGCAACCTATCGAAACTGGTCTGGGTTAACCGTTACATGGGGGCTACCCGAAAAAGTGGACCGATATTAATAATTTTTAGTGGAGACATTTGATACGTTAACCGATAAAGCTCATCTTCGGACCTGCAGACAAGAGACAACTTTACGCAAAATTTTGGCGATCTATCTCAATTAATATACACGCTAGAGTGATTACAACAGAAAGGCGGAGAATTTTTCGCTGATCAAATATATATATATATATACTTTATACAAATATACCCGGTTATTGATCGTTGGGTTAAGTCGGTTCACATATAGACACAGATCGCATATTTAACTTAGTAAAATTTCATATCAATGGTCCTTCAAAAATTCAAGGTCTGTAAGGATGTATTTCTTGAATATAGCCAAAGTGGTAAAGGGTATCATATAGTCGGCGCCGTCCGACTTTACTACATTCCTTCTAGTTTAAAAATATTTTTTAGGGACTATCATAAGGCGTTTTTTAGCCCCTTCATAAGGCGAGGATTTTTTTTAAATTATTTTTAAGCGACTATCAGCGACTAGCGACTATCAAATCGATCATGTTTTGATAGACGGAAACTATTCGTCTAGTGTTTTAGACGTTCGATCGATTCGAGGAGCGAATATCGATTCCGACCATTACCTTGTGGCAGCCAAGGTTCGCACCCGTCTTAATGTAGCAGCAAAGGTGCGATCTAATGTAACATGGAAACGCGACATCGAAAAGCTGCAAACACAACAGATAGCAGAAGCCTACTCCGCTCAACTTACCCACCTGCTTGACGAAAGCACTTCTTATCCTGATAATAGTATAGAAGCACAATGGCAAAGAATTGCCAACTTCCTACAAACTGCAGCAAAAGCAACACTTGGGTACTAAAAACCACCATCAAGAAATCCATGGTACGATCAGGAGTGTCCTAATGCTACTGATGTGAAAACGCAGCGTATAGGGCAACCCTGCAGGCAGTAGCAACACGCAGTGCGATGGAGAATTATCGGGAGAAAAGGAGAGAGGATAAACGTGTTTTCGAAAAATGAAGAAAGAACAAGTAAAACGCGAGCGTGAGCAAATCGAGATGTACAGGAGTCCGAATGAAGTCCGAAAATTTTACCAACGAGTAAAACACCACAGGCACATCCTCCTGTAGAGATGAAAAAGGGAACCTAGTGACAGATTGAAATACTTCTGGTATCAAATAGTAGCGGTGAAGAGGATACCTAAGAACCAATAAGAGATGACGGCATAGAGTGTATACCACCTAGCCAAGGTGAGGTCAGAATAGCAATCAATCGGCTGAAAAATAATAAAGCAGCAGGTGCCGATGGTTTACAAGCCAAACTATTCAAGACTGGTGGCCAGATGCTGGTCAGGAACATGCACTAGCTGATTAGTACAATTTGGCTAGAAGAATTCATGCCTAATGATTGGAACCTCAGCATCCTGTGTCCCGTGCACAAAAGACAAGACGATATGTGCCAACTATAGAGGAATAAGTCTGCTTCCCATCGCATATAAAGTGCTATCCAGCGTGCTGTGTGAATGATTGAAGCCAATGGTCAATGACATTATAGGACCATACCAATACGGCTTCAGACCTAGCAAGTCCACCATTGCCCAGATTTTTACTCTACGCCAAATCCTGGAAAAGACCCACGAAAAACACATCGACATATTTCACCTATTCGTCGACTATAAAGCCGCCCTTTGATAGCCCTATCCGTTCAGAGGTGTTTAAAGCCATGTCTGCGTTTGGCATTCCTGCAAAATTAATTCGGCAATGCAGGATAACTTTAACTGGCACAAGATCAGCAGTTAAAGTCGGAAAGGACCTTTTGGAACCCTTTAATACCGAACGAAAATTCAGACAAGGTGACAGTTTGTCGTGTGACCTTTTTAACATCCTGCTGGAAAAGGTCATGCGAGAGGCAAAGGTGAACAGAAATGACACTCTGTAAACCAAACAACACCATTTACTCGTCTACGCCGATGACATCGACATAATGGGTCGAACATTGAGAGCGGTAACAGCCACTTTTGAACGGATTGAGAAGGAGTCTGCCAAAGTAGGTCTGGTAGTAAACGGCGAGAACACCATCCAAAGGTATCAACGCGCAAGACGTCCTGTAGACTCGGACCAACTGTGGAACTTGAGAACTACAGCTTCGAGGTAGTCAAAGATTTTATATACCTTGGTACCGCCATAAATAAAACTAATGACATCAGTTTTGTAATTCGGAGAAGGATAGTGATGGCCAACAGATGCTACTATGGTCTGAGCAAACAACTCAAAAGCAAGGCCACCTCACGACCGACCAAACTCGCACTCCACAAGACGCTGACATTACCCGTGCTGTTGTATGGATCTGAAACATGGGTACTTACGCAAGTGTATGAGGCAGCTCTTGTAGTGTTTGAGAGAAAAATTCTGCGAAAGATCTATGGGCAGATCTGCGTTGACGGTGAATATCGCCATGAACCATGAGCTGTACCAGCTATTCTCGGACATCGGCATTGCTAGATGTATTGAGCTGCAGCCACTACATTGGCTGGGTTATGTTGTGAGAATGGATAAAGATGCCCCAGCCCAAAAGGCATATAAAAGCGAACCGGCTGATGGTTCACGCAGAAGGGGAAGGCCACGAATACGTTGGAAAGATCAAGTGGATGGAAAGATCAATATGGTAATTTGGAAAAACTGCGCAAAAGACCGACACGCCTGGAATTTTTTTTAAGTTCTGTCACAAGCCAGCTAAGTAGGTTTTCAGCGACAATTATAGGGTGTGGATTTTTTATTAATTATTTTTGGGGACTATCATAAGGCGTGGATTTTTATACCCTCCACCATAGTATGGAGGGTATATTAATATTGTCATTCCGTTTGTAACACATCGAAATATTCATTTCCGACCCTATAAAATATATATATTCTTGATCAGGGTAAAATTTTAAGACGATCTAGCCATGTCCACCCGCGTGTTGTAATCACGCTATCTTTTGACGGAATTGAGATAAGGTGCTGAAATTCTGCATAAAGTTGTCTTTTGTCTGCCGGCAGGTCAAGTTCGAAGATGGGATATATCGGTCCACGTTTAGGCATAGCTCCCATATAATGGTACCCCCAATTTTCGGTATTTTGGGGTTCTTGGGCGTGTTTTTCAACCGAATTCGCTAAAATTTGGTACTTTGAGTTCTTATTGGGTAGAAAATCTCCCTACTAAAAATTATAAAAAAAAATTTCTGGTACCCCCAAATAACGGTACCCCTCAATTTTCGGTATTTTGGGGTTCTTTAACGCGTTTTTCAGCCGAATTTGCTACATTGGGTACTAAATGTCTCCACAAAAAATTATTAATATAGGTCCACTTTCACTTTCAGTATTTCAGTATTTTGGTGGTTTGATCGTATTTTTCCGCCGAATTAGCTGTAATTTAGTATTTTGAGTTCTTAATAGTTACCAAATTTTCCCACAAAAAATTATGAATATAGGTCCATTTTTTCGATTAGCCCCCACATAAGGGTATTTTGGGGGGGTCTTGAGCGCGTTGTTAACCGAAATTGCTGCAATTTGGTAATTTGTAGTCGTATATGGTAACAAATCTCCCTACCAAAAATGATTAATATTCGCCTCCTTCTTGGGGTCGTCCCCAGAACATAAGGTCGATAATTAACCATGTTCATGTTCGAACATGGGGAATATGAAGATGAGCAAATGTAGGATGAGTCAAAAATTTTTGAAACAAATTTGGCCCAAAGAAACATGGGGTCTAGGACCAATATTTAGAACCATAATAGGTTTGTAGAAATGTCGGTATAGGTACACTTGTTGGTATGTTCCCTATATTTGGAGTACCTGTCAGTATATCTATGGTGGAGGGTATGCAAATCGGACCGGCCTGTTTAAAAATATTTTTTCGGTGACGTGAATTTTTTTTAATATTTTCTCTGCGACTAATTTAGTTCTATAGAAAATCGGAATTATAATAATAAATCATCTATTGTGGTTGTATTCTATTGTCCCACTGTCTTAAGGAAACAATAATTTTTGATAAGAATTTATTTACGATAGTCTCAATGTCAGATTTGTGCATTGTGTTAATATGCAAACAACAAACAATGCTGAGGTAAACAAACGCCTCAAAATTAGAAAAATGATAACCTCGAAAAACAACAGGTGGAAAGAAGTTGTTTTTATTTCGAGTCAAAGTGGAATATACTTTCTGTTTTACTATAATTCAGTTGAATCGATGTCAAATCTAGCTGTGCAAAAAATAATTATGATAGTATATCCGTTTTGTTTTTCAATTCAAATAAACATTTCGGGAATTCCCAATCTATTTCCCCTTCTAAATTTCTTCCCTCTCCAAAAAAAAATATTTATTATCTTCACTAACCGTGTACAAAACTAAAAATATCTCCCCCCAAGGATCAAAGAACCCGTTCAATGACAACAATAACAAACAAACAACAACAAAAAAACATAATGATTATTTGATGAAATATACCGTAATTCCTCAAAAGATTACATCAGCCATCGTACCAGTGATCCATATTATGGATGCTGGTTGAATTCGCTCATCCGTCCATTGATTGACATGTGGGCAACAAACAAGCAATCAACGATTGTCATCGAACTAAGTAACGAAGGAGATATACACGACATAGAAGAAGACGAAGTAGCAGAAGCAGACGAAGGGTAAATAGATGTAATCTTCATTGTCATTAGAAATGGAAGAAAACAATCAAGAATTGAATGCGTAACTTTTTTAATGACTAGTTAGAGAATAATAGCAATGTTTTTTATACATCGATTGTTGGAAAAATATATACATTAGGCAAGAAACCCCTAGTCTGTCATATTAATAACCACAATACCTCAATTATATTCCCGATGTTGGAGTCTCCTTATAACCTTCATATGGCCTACAACTACACGGTGGAAGCTGAAATCCATCGATTCTGAATCGTCGGGGATACCTAATTAAATGGATTGATGAAATACTGAATCGGAATCATTAATACGTACATTGGAGAGAGATCCGTACGGAAATGTGTCAACATAGGTGCTCTATTCATTGTTGTTGTTGCTATAGCAACCCTCATGGTATAATAATAGAAGGTAACAGCAAGTGTTGTTGTACAAAAAACGATACAACAACCACGTGGAAATTTGTTGTTGTAAGTTCTACTAGTGTCGACTCATTTGACAGAAAAATGTAAACAAACAAATTATCATCAAATTATTTTTATTTTGAAAATGAAATATTTTCGAATCCTCAAAATAAAAATTGAAAAACATGAATGAAAATCTATCAAATTTATATTTCTATCGCTTCCACATCTTTCCTATAATTGAGCCATTGCCATATATATGTGTAACACATATGAAAATGCTGGGAATAGCGAGTTATTCCTTGAAGAAAGATTTGCTTCCTCAAACTTTCCCAGCTGGCAGATTGAGTAAATTGAATACAGGAGCACATTTAATAAAGAACAATTTTAAATTGTATGCGTTCCCAATTTTCCTGTTGGGTGATTTTTAAAAACATAATTTGTCAAATTCATATTGACACTAGTATTACGTTGGTATCAAATCAGCTGGGATTTGCTGTTACCTTTTATAATTGTACTATTGCTTTTACACAATGGGCTGAGGTGACAGACTTTGAAGGAGTAAGACTCGGATCGTAGGCCCCTCCAGGTGATAAATTCAATACTAGTAAAGTTCGTTATTGTTAAAATTAAGGGTGTAGCTATGTTAATCAGGGTGCTTTGACAACTCTAACGAACAGACAAATGGTCTTGTGGACAACCGCATAAAGATATAAATTGTATTCTTCACTAGGGAACGTAATATTCTAAACTACCGGATCTACCTATCTTAAATAGGTGTCCTGGGAATTCTCGTTAGAAGTTCAATTACTCGAAAAAATCCTAGGCCACAAATCAAAGTGGAACAAGTAAAAAGTGTCAGTCGGTGTTGCCGACAGGTATATTCCCTCAGCCTATAGTTTACGGAGGTCTTTCGGATTCCTCGCTTTATATAAGGTATATGTTATTATCAAAAAGGTTTCCGATTTAATGCCGGTCAATGTGGGGGAGGTACCAGAAGGAGAGGACCAATGGGTCCTACCTCATTGTTGTCACTAAGGAAAAATATTGTTGCATTAATGTTGTAGATGCGAGGATAAGAAATAACTTAGTATCTATAATGTGTATGTCCAGCTCTACGTAGCAAAAAGCATCGATTTCTGGTCGATATGAGACTGATACCCTAACATTCTTCTGCGAAATAGATCCCATACAAATATTTAGTTGTGCCAAAAACCTGACATGGGTAAACATGAACATCTAAACTCTTTCTCTTATCTATCTTTTATATTTCATGTAATCATGATAAGATCAATGGGCCAAGGGTCTCCGAGCGAAAGGAGCTGTTAACTAACTACTTGCTGAAAGTCCTTTAACCTACTCAAACATGCAAAAGAAAACTACAATTGCGTTTTAGGTTACTCAAGGAATTGTTTTCATTTATTAAAATTGCTATTAAATTTTTGTTTCAAAGATCATTTCATGATTGAGGAGCCTGTAAGCCACAAATTCGTCTCTTATCTCTTTTTCTCTTCTGTCCTCTTTAAGGTACAAAAGATCTTTGAATAAAGTTGCGCATCCTTTAACCTAACATAACCTCTGAGAAGTCGAAAAACATAACCTCTGAGAAGCCGAAATTTCTGACACATTAAATATGGATGTTCCTTTATCCACTCAAAACCAGAAAATCCGAATTACACCCTATTCATTAATGGGGCTTGTTAAAACAATGGTCCATAAGATAAATTAATTTTCGGAAAATGTTATAGGAATATTCGATAAAACCTAGAACAATGTTAACCAGTGAGCGGGGCAGTATAGTCGGACGGGGCCGACCATATGACACCCTACACAACTTCCACACAAATCTAACTTTCTGTGGTACTACATTCTGAGCTTGGTCAATACTTCGCGATATTTGCACCCTCTTGAAGACTAGAGGTCAACAAATATTATTATTACTAATATTAAGTGCAGCCCTTCTAATTACTTGTCCAGATTTCCTTCACCGTGGGTTGTGCTGTAATGTTCGGCTTTCAATTGCGGCCTATAGATCGACTTAAAAAAACAGAAAATATTAAGTTTTCGGTCCACTTCATCCCAAAATTAGTATCTGATCATCACCGAAAATTATAGGCGTTGTCCTTGACCATACCTGGATCCTCATAGAAATTTTCAAAGCGATCCGCGCTATATTTTCGCCCTCTAATGTAATGTCTAAATGGTTTACTAAATAATATATGAATACGTAAGCACCTGTAAATATTGAAGTGTAACTCCCATATCCGAGTACATACGACAATGTAATTGGTATCAATTTAAAGGTCAACCACTCAATATCAACTTCTTGGGCCTATATCCTTCAGGGGAAAATATATACGCTATAGAATACAATTTTTGTAATTTTTCACACAAAAGTCGGGGTCCATTTGACCCGCCAAATATTGACCGATCTTTATCAAAACAGGCATGCTTATTCTTTGGCCCGATCCCCTCCTCCATGTAAAAATTCGCGAAGTATGGGCCATAATTGCGGCCTCTGGAGCGACCAGAAAAACCGACAAAATTAAGTATTTGGTCCATTTCATCCCCTAAATATTAACCGAAATTTACCAAAAACAATAGGGGTCTTCATTGGGCCGATCCCATCCCACATGCAAAATTTCGTGAAAATTGGTCCATATCTGTGGCCTGTATCGTGTTTACAAATTATAATGGACAGACGGACGGACACACATGTCTAGATCGACTCAGCTAGTCGAGATATGACGATTGGCATACTTAAAGGTGGGTCTAGGACCAATATTTCGGGGCGTTACAAACTCTTGGGCCGCACTAAGCTATAATACCCTGACAACATAGTTGTGTAGAGTATAAAAATCTGCTCCCAGGAGAATAGAGAATTAAATATGGGGCTACCCGAAAAATGAACCTATATTTATAATTTGAAATTTGGTACCCAAATTCTACCAAATTTCAGCAAATTCAGTTGAAAACGCGCTCTAGAACCCAAAAATACCGAAAATTGGTGCTAACCTTATATGGGGGCTACCCGAAAAAATTGGCTCATATTTATACTTTTTAGTAGAGAGATTTCCTACCCAGTAGGAACTAAAAGTACTCAATTACAGCCACATCGGTCGAAAAAAAATACAATCAAAATCACAAAATACCAAAAATTTGCTGTACCGTTATATGGGGGCTACAAGAAAAAGTGGATCTATATTTAACATTTTTGGTAGAGAAATTTGGTACGCAATAAGAACGCAATGTACCAGATTTCAGCTAAATTGGTTGATAAACGGTACCACAAAATACCGAAAATTGGGGGTACCCTTATACGGGAGCTATCCTTAAACGTGGACCAATAGAGCCCATCTTCGATCTTGACCTGCCTGCAGACAATATTTTGGTGATCTATCTCAATTCGACGACGAGTTTAGACGAAGTTTACACAGACGTCATGGAATTTTACGCTGATCTAGAATATAAATACTTTATAGGGTCGGAAATTAATATTTCGATGTGTTACAAACGGAAAAATAAAACTAATATACCCTCCATACTATGGTGGAGGGTATAAAAATGGGACGGGCCTTCATATGGGTTCAATGACAAAACATAAATCACTATTGTCAATTTTATTGAATTGAATAGTTTTTTTTTTTGTACGGAAGGGGTTTCCATTACATGCACCTTTTTTCATGTGTTCTTACGGGTTCTCCTTCTAGCCAACTTATACACACCCTTGTCTTCCTTCGCATTGATTGAAAGTGCCAAGAATTTCTTATAATTCAGGGTGCCCCTTCGAAGGTTCTGATTGATCTAAAATTGCTGGCATCATTTCCGCAGTCATTCTTGTGCTTCCCAGTGTTTTTTTTTCCTTCGTCGGGGCGTAACTTGAGCCACCCATACACGTGACGTCGGAATTCTTCTGATATAGAAGTCACTCAGAATATCATTGGAATAATTCCTTGAAAACTAGGAAATACATTTGAAGTTCCTCTTTATCCGAAGAATTTTTTAGAGGTAAATGTATTCCTGTTCAGTCGATGAACCGGTCACAAAAGCTAATTGCTATCCAGTAAATTTTTGTCGGAGGCTTCCTTAGCATTGATACATTTGGCGATTGATTGCGTTAATAGATCATCGATTGTTTCAATGGGTAGATCATCAACAACAGCATCCACTTCAATGAATTTTTGTCTTGAGTTATAGAGTTTTAGTTTCCATCTCCGCCAAGATTGACATCACCTTGGATCAAGGGTGGAACATACCAGATATGGGCCGGGACACTCTCTTTAAGCTGAGGCGGAATGAGCCGATTTCCATGTTTAGATCAATGTCTGTCTGATTCTGTCTGTCTTGCGTTTATATCATCGAGAGCAATGAGGTTGAGAAATTTTAATGAAAAATTCAAAAGTCGATGTCGATGTAATTGTTGAAGCTGCACTTGGAGAAGTCGAAACTGGGGGTGCCGAAGGCAGCCACACCAACATCATTGTAATTCAGTTTATATTTAGAAGATGGCGGATTTGTCTGAAGTTTCCATGGAAGTTGGAATGTAAGTATTTGCCTCATACCGCGGTAAGGACTTGGACTTCCTGACTCGGAAAACACTGGTGGGCACGACGTAGCCAAAATTTGGGTACTTTCTAAGATGAGCCAATTATCCCAATTTGTTTCTAGAAGAGGAAGAGCGAGGGGATAACGACTGTTTGTCTGAAGTTTCCATGAGAGTTTGTTGAGTGAGGATATGCCTCATACAATGGAAGTCAACTCAGCCTGAATAACTTCTTCAGGCGCATCCCGACTCTAAACCGTGAAACACTGAGCATTAAATCCCAGTGTTAGGAAGGTCACTTTAGAAAGGAGGTGATCTAAGACTTAGGGATTTAGGGACACTAGATCATTTCCTATGAGACTGTCAACCAAAATCCGTCCACAGATCCATATTTTGAATGAAAGTTCGATATTTTTATACCCTCCATCATAAGATGGAAATATTTACCGGATACCCCACAATGTATATATATATATATATATCACCGTATAACTAATAACCCCTAGATAACAATACCTCCCACATTTCGGAAGTTTGGGCTCGTTTTTCAACCAAATTGGCTACAATTTAATATTGTAGATTCTCATATCAAATCTCCCTACCAAAAATTATCGGGTCCACTTTTGAGGATAGCTCCCATATAACGGTATACCCATACCTCGGTATTTTTGGGATTCTGGACCCGCTTTTAACCAAAATGGATATAATTTAGCATTTTCATTTCTTAATCGTTAACAAATCTCCCAACCAAAAATCACCGATACCGGTTCAAATTTTACGATAGCTTCCATATAACAGTTCCCCCATATTCGGTATTTGTGGGATTATTGACACGTTTTTCAACCGAATTGGCTCTAATTTCGTCATTGAGTGTCAAATATTTCTACCAAAATGTTACGATGGCACAGCCCGGCAAATAGGAATGTACTGAACGATTAAAAAGTTCGGTACGACTATTTTACTTTTTATACCCTACACAACTATGTTGTCAGGGTATTATAGCTTTGTGCATCTCCAAGAGTTTGTAATGCCGCGAAATATTGGTCCTAGACCAACCTTTAAGTATACCGATCGTCATATCTCGACTAGCTGAGTCGATCTAGACATGTGTGTCCGTCCGTCCGTCCGTCCATTACAATTTGTAAACACGATACAGGCCACAGTTATGTACCAATATTCACCAAATTTTGCATGTAGAATGAGTTCTGGCCAATGAAGACCCCTATTGTTTTTGGTAAAGATCGGTTAATATTTAGGGGATGAAATGGACCAAAAACTAAATTTTTGTCTGATTTTCTGGACGCTCTAGAGGCCGCAATTATGGCCCAAACCTCGCGAATTTCTACATGGAGAAGGGGATTGGGCCACTGAATAAGCATATCGGTCAATATTTAGCGGGTCAAATTGACCCTCACTTTTGTGTGAAAAATGACAGAATTTGTATTCTATAGCGTATATATTTACTCATGAATGGCATAGAGCCGAGAAGTTCATAGTATATCAAAGAGGAGTGGTTGACCTTTAAACTTATACCAATTATATTGTCGTATGTACTCGGATGTGGGGGTTACATTTAAATATTTACAGGTGCTTACGTACTCTTAGTAACACATTACCACACTAGAGGGGAAAATACAGCGCGGATCGCTTTGAAATGTTCCATGAGGATCCATGTATGGTCAAGGATTACGCCTATAATTTTCGGTGATGCTCAGATAATAATATTGGGATGAGGTGGACCGAAAACTTTATTTTTTTGAGTTTTTTTTTCGAGTCGAATTGATTTACTGAATATTAGTAATATTTGTTGACCTCTAGTCGGTCAAGAGAGTGCAAATATAGCGAAATATTTTCCATGCTCAGAATATATAACCACAGAAAGTTAGATTTTCGTGCAAGTTGTGTAGGGTATCACATGGTCGGCCCCGTCCGACTATACTGCTTCACTCACTGCTTTTATTTTTGCATTGGGATTTTCCAAGTTCTAATGTTTTTAGGTTCGAAATTTTCTAGCTTAGGATTTTCCAACTTATATTATTATGGGTCTTCTTGTTTATAGGTTAGGCTTTTCTGCATATGTACGCAAAGGCCTGCAAAAAAATTCCCACAAACCCAATTTCCATAAAAAAATCTTGTGATAAGGCAACAAATAAAAATGTTTTGGAGTATGGCCAGAGCAACGAAATGCGTAACTTTCCTAGACCAGCGCCAGCAGCAGTTTGAAAGTTTGCTCAAGATGCACGAGCCTCGTCTCCCTCCCACCTCCCCTCGGACAGAGATAACAATATTGTCGAGAAGAATAAATAATTTGTTGTTGTTGTTGGTTTAATTACGGAAACAAAAACATAGACAATGCCGCGACAGACACCACCGAATACGGCAACAATAACAAAAAAAATATTTCGTTTGACTGAAATCCAATGAAATGAAAACAGTTTCAGTTTGAATCTCGTGGTGCTTACAACAACAAGAAAAAATTAAAAAAGCAAGCAGGGGATTTCGAGGCTTTTTTGAACAAGAAAAATTAGGCAAATTTTTTGTTAAAAAATAATAGAAATAATTTGCAGTATTTAAAAAAAAATAAATTTAATAAAAATGCCACCCAATGAAACCACAGTTCTGTTAACCAATTATCGTGAGAAACGAATTCTACACAAACCCAAAACAAATTATGGTACCCAACGAGAGGTGGTAAACCTAAAGGATGAAATACCTGACGAGCACATTGTTAATGTGAGCAAAGATCCGGATGAATATGAACCCATATTTAATTTAGAAGAGTAATTTGCCTTGATGTTCTCAAAATAAATTTTAAGTTAAAAATTCTTTTTTTTTACAGATATCCCTCATCTCTGACCCTGGCTGAATTGTTGCCCTTCCAGGATGATCCTTGGTGGCAAAAATTTCGTTGGATTTTATTTATATTATTTTGGTTGATTTTAATTTTGACCTTGGTCATAGCCTGTTTGATTGCCTATTGGGAATTCGATGCAACGACATGTCCTGTCGTTGAAGCTAATTCGTTATTAGTAGCTTCTACGACGTCATTACCAGCTTCGTCACTATTGTCTTCGACGACCACGACGACCATAACATCAACCATGTCAAGTATTTTATCTTCTAAATTGGCAATAATACCTTAAATATAGTTTTGGTTAATTTATATATAAAAATAGCCTTAAGAAAAATATTGAATGTGATTTTGAAGAAAAAAAATTAGTTGCTTCTATGAAGCAAAGTTTTTTTGGTTCTGAAGAAAATTGTGATAATTTTTGTAAAGCAAAAAATATATTTATCTAAGAATTGTAAATTAATTTAAATTTGATAAAAAGAAATGATAACGAAAAAAAGATATTATCTTGACAATTTTAAAATCTACGCAAAGAAAGGAATTATTTGGGCAGTAAACTCAAATGTCTAATACAGTGGATGAAAATACAAAAATTTACTTGAAAATACCGAAATTATAGTCCTCTAAAATTAATATTTAAAAAATCCACGCCTATTGGTGTGGTAGTCCTCTAAAATGAATATTTAAAAAATCCACGCCTATTGGTGTGGTAGTCCTCTAAAATGAATATTTAAAAAATCCACGCCTATTGATGTGGTAGTCCTCTAAAATGAATATTTAAAAAATCCACGCCTATCCACGCCTATTGGTGTGGTAGTCCTCTAAAATGAATATTTAAAAAATCCACGCCTATTGGTGTGGTAGTCCTCTAAAATGAATATTTAAAAAATCCACGCCTATTGGTGTGGTAGTCCTCTAAAATGAATATTTAAAAAATCCACGCCTATTGGTGTGGTAAAAAAATATTTAAAAAATCCACGCCTATTGGTGTGGTAGTCCTCTAAAATGAATATTTAAAAAATCCACGCCTATTGGTGTGGTAGTCCTCTAAAATGAATATTTAAAAAATCCACGCCTATTGGTGTGGTAGTCCTCTAAAATGAATATTTAAAAAATCCACGCCTATTGGTGTGGTAGTCCTCTAAAATGAATATTTAAAAAATCCACGCCTATTGGTGTGGTAGTCCTCTAAAATTAATAATTAAAAAATTCACGCCTATTGGCCCTGTAGTTCTCCAAAAATTTTACTTCATTCGAACAGATGTCTTCCCAAAGAGTTCATTGGCTGATAGCATCCGAATTGCATAATTCTAGGTAATCCATACGAAGATTATGTATGTCATACGTATGTCCCATAAAATTTTGTTCAATGATAAGAGTTCTTGGAAAGTGTTTTCTTTAAATTACGCTTCTCTATGCGTAATATGTCACTGGGACGTACATGTGCTGCACATTATTGCAGCTTATCGGTCCATGACCTTGTGATGAATAAACAAAAAAATATTTATTTTTTCGGGAATTTATTTTTGTTAAAGTCTTTAGTAGATTTCCGGGATAAATGCTGGGCACCACGTGATATAAGTGCGATAAAAGAGGACCTATATAAGTTATCGGTAATGTTCCTCATGACTTCTGCTATTGATAGAATATGTGCGGAGAGGTCTTCTGTGTAAAGGCCTTCAATCCCTTAAATTAATAAATAAAATAATATAAAAACATTTTTTTATTTTGTGTGTATTTTTTGAATAATACAAAAATAAAAAAACAAATATTAATGACCAGTATGACATTACTGTGAAGCACATTTTAACAATCGCGTGAATTTTCTATATTTTTCTTTACTTCCCATAACCACATAACCTCTCCTACTTCTATGTGCCTTTATTTGTATCTATTATTAATAAATCATTTCCATTCATTGTTGTATTTGATTCCGGCAGCATGATTCGTACTGCAGTCATCGGTGAACTAATATGTGCCGAATGCCATTTGGCTGGCTGTTCGTTTTCATTCCAGGGACTAAAATCGAAATCTCTTAAATCACTGCATGGTATTAAGACGTTTGGTTCATCTGAACGATGTTCCATAACATATTTGCGAATTTCTTCGATATCATCGGAATTGCGACATATGATCTGAGATAATGTTGTGTTGTAAATAACACGCAGTTGATCTGAAGAAAAGGAAAAATATATTTCTAAATCTCTAAATTTTGATTTCAAAAATACTCACCCTTGGTAAAACGTTGTGGTCCCATTTTACGTTCATACCAAAACGAATCGCCTCGCTTCAAACGCAGAAATTGATCTGACACCATACAAGCCAATAGTGGGCCAAATATTGCACCCTCCAAGGGTGGTTCACTTAGGGCACCCGTATAAACATCAACATCGTGAGGAGAGCTGAATAAAATTCAGTATTTAGAAAATTTTATTTTATTTTAAAAAATCCACGCCTATTGGTCTTCTAGTCCTTTAAAATAAGTATTTAAAAAATGCACACCTATTGACCTTCTAGTCCTCTAAAATTAGTATTTAAAACATCCACGCCTATTGGCCTTCTAGTCCTCTAAAATTATTATTTAAAAATCCACGCCTATTGGTCTTCTAATCCTCTAAAATCAGTATTTAAGAGTCCACGCCTATTGGTCTTCTAGTCCTCTAATATCAGTATTTAAAAATCCACGCCTATTGGTCTTATCGGTCAATAAACAATTGAATCAAAATGAGCTAGGTGACCTAGTACCGATCGTTCCTTTTGCGAAATAGTTTCTTTGAATTAATTCGTTCTGGAGCGACCCAATTCTATTACTCTCTATTCTGTAGTCTGAAAAATGTGTCATGTGGTTCTACTAGTCCTTGAAATAATTGTTTTCAAAATATCAACAACCCTCTTACATCCAAAAATATCCACTTACGCATAAATTCCCCTTATCGAAGCCAACGAGTCAGCATCCACAGCATCGGCCATTTCTTCCCATGTATCAACCGGTGATAAATTACAATGTCTCCGATAGATAGGATATGACGGTAAACCATGATCACGACCACGTTGTATATTCAATGATACCAAATCCAGACCACAGATCGGTACTGTATCCTCCGAAGTGCCTTCAAATAATTTCTGCGTAATTTCGGTCGAAAAGAAACGATCAACCCGTTGAACTGGGGTATTACTGGCCACAAGCATGGCGCGATCAATGCCACCATTGGACCACAACGAGAAAGGATTAAAAAGCATTTTGTGCAACTCAATTGATTCGGGATCACTGTAATTTTTGGTTACGTTGAAGAGACCCTGGGAGGAAAACGAAATTAAAAGAGGAACTGGGTTCCTTGGCATTTCCACCACTTACCGGCAACAGTGTGTGGGCAAAACGGAACGCAGCCGCTGCAAAACCATTGGCTATGGAAGGATTGACATTGCGGTCATAGGTATCGGGAGCATCTAAATCATCCATTTGCGGTAGCAGACCTTTCTTTTCGGCCAACTCTTTACCCAATAGAATGGGTAAAAATTCATTATAGGTTATGTGAGCCATTTGGGCAGCCAATATACGACGACTCTCCTGAAAAATGGTCTCATCATTCCAATCGGGATTTTCATTTTGTAGTCCTTGGGCCAAGTAGTTGTGATGACGAGCCCACAACAAATGCATGGAGGTCAGCAGTAAATTCTCATTGGCCCGATCATCACCCGACTCAAAACAATAACGTCCCTGACGTATTTTGCTGGCACGATTACAACCATCCTCCAAATTTGTGGAAATGGGCAATAACTCCCTACCATCGGCCGTGATGTACATTCTCAAGGTACCATTGACCATGGCTCGTAAATTATTTTGCCGTAAATCGGAATTACCATAAACCACAGAACCATCAATAAACGATGTTGCCTGATTCAGTTGTTGTCTGGGACCAAAATGGCCTGTCGGCGAGGGTGCTGATCGTACAAAGTTCATACAAGTCAGGTTATACTTCGAATAATAAATATCATCCTTTAACACTGTGACCGGAAAACATTCCGGATGTACGGTGCTATTAAAATCCGTGGTACAGCAATTAATGGACTCTCCCTCCTGTGATGAAGTCAACGAAGTCGCTGTAATATCATGATCCAAAAATTGTCCAAACACTGCCAACATAACGGTAAAATTTGAATCTGTTTCATATGAAGAGCGATATATTTTGGCCGAAACTTCCCTGGCTGGAGGCAGACGAGTTGTACCATTCGGCTGTACGCCACGCGGTAAACCAATACCATCTTCATAATCCGGATTAACCATACGCCGATAGGATATCAATGAGGCTCCATAATGTCGGGGATGATTTTTATTATTACAAATTCCACTGGGACGACGATACTTCGAATTAAAATCACATTTTATATTTGATGTTGGATCGGGTAGTACAATTTTTGGTCCTCGTCCTATATCTGATCTACCCGGCCGTTTGGTATAATTAAAGCGTCGTGCAATACTCAGAGTTGCTGAATTCTCAACAAAACCACGTCGCGCCAATTTTCTCGACTGTGGATTTGTACTCAACGAACGATAATGACGGAAGGCTGGCGAATTCACGGGTGTTGGTTCAAGACCTTCTTCCAATAGCTCCCGATCACCCAAAGCTTTAATGCCCTCTCCAATAGCCCAATCGCTAATCGACTGATTTAGATGTAATTTCCGTAAAGCCCACTCATTTTCCGGTTCATCGGGTATGGGTGAGGTTTGAGACTCCAAACGCCACAACGTCTCATTTGCTAAGGAATTTGTGTGATTCCGAGATGAACTGGAATTTGTCGCTAGCAAAACATAGGGTGTTGTATATCTGTCATTAAGGACTAAGACAATAACCAAAGCGGCAATGAGTATTATTCTGGAAAAAAGAAGAGAGAGGGAAATGAATAGGAAAATTACACATTTATTGGTCTGCTGGTCCTCTAAAAACATTCATTAAAAAATCCACGCCTATTGGTCTGCTGGTCCTCTAAAAACATTAATTAAAAAATCCACGCCTATTGGTCTGCTGGTCCTCTAAAAACATTCATTAAAAAATCCACGCCTATTGGTCTGCTGGTCCTCTAAAAACATTCATTAAAAAATCCACGCCTATTGGTCTGCTGGTCCTCTAAAAACATTCATTAAAAAATCCACGCCTATTGGTCTGCTGGTCCTCTAAAAACATTCATTAAAAAATCCACCCTATTGGTCTGCTGGTCCTCTAAAAACATTAATTAAAAAATCCACGCCTATTGGTCTGCTGGTCCTCTAAAAACATTAATTAAAAAATCCACGCCTATTGGTCTGCTGGTCCTCTAAAAACATTAATTAAAAATCCACGCCTATTGGTCTGCTGGTCCTCTAAAAACATTAATTAAAAATCCACGCCTATTGGTCTGCTGGTCCTCTAAAAACATTAATTAAAAATCCACGCCTATTGGTCTGCTGGTCCTCTAAAAACATTAATTAAAAATCCACGCCTATTGGTCTGCTGGTCCTCTAAAAACATTTATTAAAAAATCCACGCCTATTGGTCTGCTGGTCCTCTAAAAACATTCATTAGAAAATCCACGTCTGTTGGTCCTCTAAAAATCTTCATTAAAAAATCCACGCCTATTGATCTACAAGTTGTCTAAAAATATTCATTAAAAAAACCACGCCTATTGGTCTATAAGTTGTCTAAAAATATTCATTAAAAAAACTCGCGTATTAATAAAAAACCGACACATTCCCGATACGGTTTCCTTTTTGTCTCGTCTATGATTTATGGGTCACCAACATAGCGGTCTCAATCAATCAACTGTCATTCAATACAAACACCTCCTATGAATATCAAGTGAACATGCCACGTTAATTTTGAATAATTTAAACAATTCCATTTTCCAGACTCAATCGCGAATTCAACGAAGGTATTATATTTCGTAAATATGAATTGTAAAGAAAATTCATTGATTATTTGCATAGCATAGCATGCAGTTTGCGGTCGCACTGACGATTATGCGTCACGCCAAATAAACGTACATACAAATTGTTTAAACCGCACATAAATTGTGTATGTTTGTGTTGGTATGTAGACGAGTAAAAACATCCAACCATATGTGTGAGTGGAAAATTTATCACATCATTGATTAAATGTAGATCAAGAAACTGGGTTAGTAGGTAATATAATATCGGATTGATGTGCATACATAAATCAATCGGAAACGAGCCTGTTCATAGTTCTAAAAATTCTTTAGAAATTCATTTTCATAGATCTGCTAGTTTAGGGAAGTGTTTTGCTATCCCTAGTGGCCATGTGAGGATAGTCCCTTTCATACTATCTCACGACCTGCCAAATGTCTCTCTATAAAAAATCCGCGCCCACGGCTGTTCTTGTCTGGGCAAAAATATTCTTTAAAAAATCAGCCCCTACGGATATGCTTGTTTGGGACAAAGTACTCTTTAAAAAAAATCCGCGACTAAAATATTTTTTTAAAAATCCTCGCCTGTAAGTCCTTGAATTTTTTTTAATCCACGCCTGTAAGTCCTTGAATTTTTTTTAATCCACGCCTGTAAGTCCTTGAATTTTTTTTTAATCCACGCCTGTAAGTCCTTGAATTTTTTTTTAATCCACGCCTGTAAGTCCTTGAAAAAATATTCTTTAATAAATCTACGCCTATGGTCTGCTAGTTCTTAAAAAATATTCTTTAAGAAATCCACGCCTGTAAGTCCTTGAATTTTTTTTTAATCCACGCCTGTAAGTCCTTGAAAAAATATTCTTTAATAAATCTACGCCTATGGTCTGCTAGTTCTTAAAAAATATTCTTTAAGAAATCCACGCCTGTAAGTCCTTGAAAAAATATTCTTTAAGAAATCCACGCCTGTAAGTCCTTGAAAAAATATTCTTTAAGAAATCCACGCCTGTAAGTCCTTGAAAAAATATTCTTTAAGAAATCCACGCCTGTAAGTCCTTGAAAAAATATTCTTTAAGAAATCCACGCCTGTAAGTCCTTGAAAAAATATTCTTTAAGAAATCCACGCCTGTAAGTCCTTGAAAAAATATTCTTTAAGAAATCCACGCCTGTAAGTCCTTGAAAAAATATTCTTTAAGAAATCCACGCCTGTAAGTCCTTGAAAAAATATTCTTTAAGAAATCCACGCCTGTAAGTCCTTGAAAAAATATTCTTTAAGAAATCCACGCCTGTAAGTCCTTGAAAAAATATTCTTTAAGAAATCCAGGCCTGTAAGTCCTTGAAAAAATATTCTTTAAGAAATCCACGCCTGTAAGTCCTTGAAAAAATATTCTTTAAGAAATCCAGGCCTGTAAGTCCTTGAAAAAATATTCTTTAAGAAATCCACGCCTGTAAGTCCTTGAAAAAATATTCTTTAAGAAATCCACGCCTGTAAGTCCTTGAAAAAATATTCTTTAAGAAATCCACGCCTATTGGTCTGCTAGTCCTTAAAAAAATATTCTTTAAGAAATCCACGCCTATTGGTCTGCTAGTCCTTAAAAAAATATTCTTTAAGAAATCCACGCCTGTTAATCCTTAAAAAAATATTCTTTAAGAAATCCACGCCTATTGGTCTGCTAGTCCTTAAAAAAATATTCTTTAAGAAATCCACGCCTATTGGTCTGCTAGTCCTTAAAAAAAATATTCTTTAAGAAATC
This sequence comes from Musca vetustissima, assembly GCF_032173495.1. Taxonomy (NCBI): domain Eukaryota; kingdom Metazoa; phylum Arthropoda; class Insecta; order Diptera; family Muscidae; genus Musca; species Musca vetustissima. Next base: position 37,136 of record NW_026878619.1, on the reverse strand, counting down.
CACGCCTATTGGTCTGCTAGTCCTTAAAAAAAATATTCTTTAAGAAATCCACGCCTGTAAATCCTTGAAAAAATATTCTGTAATAAATCCACGCCCATTGGCCAGCTAGTCCTTAAAAAAATATTCTTTAGGAAATCCACGCCTATTGGTCTGCTAGTCCTTAAAAAAATATTCTTTAGGAAATCCACGCCTATTGGTCTGCTAGTCCTTAAAAAAATATTCTTTAGGAAATCCACGCCTATTGGTCTGCTTGTCCTTGAAAAGAATATTCTTTAAAAAATACACGCCTATTGGTCTGCTAGTCCTTGAAAAAATATTCTTTAAAAATCCACGCCTTTTGTATAATCCTTGAAAAAATATTCTTTAAAAATCCACGCCTTTTGGATAATCCTTGAAAAAATATTCTTTAAAAATCCACGCCTTTTGGATAATCCTTGAAAAAATATTCTTTAAAAATCCACGCCTTTTGGATAATCCTTGAAAAAATATTCTTTAAAAATCCACGCCTTTTGGATAATCCTTGAAAAAATATTCTTTAAAAATCCACGCCTTTTGGATAATCCTTGAAAAAATATTCTTTAAAAATCCACGCCTTTTGGATAATTCTTTGAAAAAATATTCTTTAAAAATCCACGCCTTTTGGATAATCCTTGAAAAAATATTCTTTAAAAATCCACGCCTTTTGGATAATCCTTGAAAAAATATTCTTTAAAAATCCACGCCTATCGATCTGCAATTTCTTAAAAATAATCTTTAAAATAACTCCTTGAAGAAAATCTTTTTAAAAATCCTCGCTAATTGGTGTGCTAGTCATTGAAAAATCTTCATTAAAGAGTCCATATTTGTGTTTGTTGTTGAAAAAATATTTTTGAAAAGAATTCTCGCTTATAGCTCTGCTTCTAGTCCTTTCTTATAATTATTTAGAAATTCCACGTTCCATCGTTATTTTCTTTGAAAAATCATTCTTTCTTAGTTCCACGTTAAATTGTGAAATTAAAAATTTTATTTTTTGATTAATCATATTCATATTTTCCATTAATTTTTTTCTTGCACTTGTAAGTATTCACTTTTCAATATAATTTGTATTTCACACACACTCACAAAAACAATAAACCCAAACACCATTGAAACTGGTGTAATTTTTGACGACGTGATCTTGGTGATACTCCGCCGGGAAAAACATATTCCGGACCGGGCATTGTGGATGTGGAGGCTTGTGGCACTCCTGTTGTCAAAGGAGTTGTTTCATCCGCCATGGCAATTATTCCTCCCTATGATTTGATATCTTTGGAAAACCACAACAACAACAACAAAACCGAAAGATGCGAATGTCAGTTAGAAGTAAAACTAAGGTGTGCAGCGTCAAATAGTCGTAAAGTAACTAAACTCTTTGATATTTAGAAATAGCCAAGTACCAACAAGTCAATAGAAGTGATTGACTTCAAAGTGTGCATTGCTAAGGTTTCATGTGCTTTGCTGCAACAACGACGAGAGCAAAAGTAATGGAAAATGAGCAATGGAAGATGTAACAGAAAAAAAAAACAAAAACATTTTGATGCATATTTCTAATGTGATTTGCCTCTGAAAGAGATTAAAACATGAATTAATAAATAACATGTATTGTAATGGGAGACAATAATGCCCGCGATTCATGATGCACAGACTACATCATAAACTTTTTTTCGATTCAATATCATTGGAATTTTTTTATAACAAAAGTGTATTTCTTAGCCTTTATTAAGTTACTAAACAATTAATACGAAAACTTAAAATAAACAAACTAAACAAATGTGTATGTATGGGTGTATGGGTTCTTATTACATTTCCATCATATCATCTGCTTTTTTATTCTTAAACGTATCATTGACATATTCATATGTGAGCTTCAAAAGATATTGAAACGATTTGTTATTGACCAACTCCTCTAAATCACTGCTATTCAAGAATTCTTCCATGGGCGGGAGGAAAGTTTCGAAATCACCATCTGAAAATTGAAAATATGTTAATGGTGGAGAATATATTGACAACTAATCATTGAACTTACCCATCAAATGACACAATTCAATCAATTTGAAAAACATTAGATTCTGTATATAATCAATTGCTGTATTTGTATCGTATTGGGTCCAATTGTCTCGCAATATTGCCGAACACCAAATTTTATGCCTCGCCTCAAATGGATCTTCCAGATAATTGAGCAGTTCCAAGGCTTTGCGAAAATCGAATTCAGTGGCAGCATCATGTTCATCGGCAATAAAAAGCTGGAAGAAATAAAAAATGGGTCAAATGATTTTTTAAAGAAGAGACCATAGGCGTAGATTTTTTAAATAATATTTTTCCTAGACTAGCAAGGCCATAGGCGTGGATTTTTAAAGAATATTTTTTCAAGGACTAACAGTCTAATAGGCGTGGATTTTAAAAGAATATTTTTTCAAGGAATAGCAGACCAATAGGCGTGGATTTTAAAAGAATATTTTTTCAAGGACTAGCACTCCAATAGGCATGGATTTTTTAGGAATATTTTTTCATGGACTAGCATTCCAATAGGTGTGGATTTTTAAAGAATATTTTTTTAAGGACTAGCATTCCAATAGGACTGGATTTTTAAAGAATATTTGTTCAAGGACTAGCATTCCAATGGGCGTGTATTTTTAAAGAATATTTTTTCAAGGACTCAGACCAGAAAGGCCATAGGCGTGGATATTTTTCTCAGACCAGAAATACCATAGGCGTGGATATTTTTCTTGACCAGAAAGACCATAGGCGTGGATATTTTTCTCAGACCAGAATGGTAATAGGGGTGTATTTTTTCTAGTTTTTTTCAGAAGAATAATTTTTCTGAGACCAGAAAGAAGTGAATTTTTTCTGAAGAATATTTTTTCTGACACCAGAAAAGCCATAGACATGTTGTCTGAATAATATCTTTTTTTCAGACGAACAAATGGCATAGAAGAATATTTTCACCAGATCAAAAAGGCCATAAGTATTGATTTTTTTCTGAAAAATATTTTTCACCAGACCAAAAAGGCCATAGGCAATGATTTTTTTCTGAAAAAATTTTTCCCGAAAGAGGCCATAGAGATTTCTGAATATTTTTAACTACACCAAAAAAGCCAGAGGGCGTTGACTTTTTCTGAAGAATATTTTTCACCAGAAGTCACAGATGTGCATGTATTGAAGTGATTTCTAAAAAATATTTTTCACAAGAGAGGCCATGGATTAGGTGTACATTATTGAAGATATTTCTGAAAAATATTTTTCACCAGGCCATAGGCGTGGGGTTTTTGAAGAGATTTCTGGAGAATATTTTCACCAGAATATCAGGTGTAAATTTTTGTAGAGATTTCAGAAGAATATTTTTCACCAGAGAGGCCAGAGCCGTCCAAGTTTTAAAGAAATTTCCGAAGAATTTGTTTACTCAGAAAGCAGAGTCATAGACTAGAATCCTCAGACTAGCAATGCTGTTGGTTTGCCGAAGGTAGGCCTAGCATAAGCATATGCCCCGTTCTTTAAATAGGTTATAGTTACATTACATATTTGTATTCTGGATTTTGTTGACGAAGCAGGTCTGCATTATTTAATAAACTATTTTTTAAGGAACTTTCGATTAATTTCTGATGTTTTTATAGAGAATACTTACATTGATAATTTCTTCAATGCGAAGAACTTTTTGATTTTCCACCTCATAACCGAATGCCTGCAACAAATGATCACTTAACTGTTCCTGATAGTCGACAATATTCAATTCGGCATTTATGGTTTCCAATTGTAGGCTAACATCAGAATCAGCAGCGGCAAATGCAGCCAATTTTGCCAGAGACAGCATCGACTAAACACAAAGATTAAAATTAAAATATATTTAAATGCAAATCTAAATATACAATACCTTCTTCCGTTGCACAAATTCCGTCTCAGTTTGGGCCAATTGAAACAGGGTCTTAGAGGCTCTTTCAAAATCACCATTAAATACAAGTTGTATCCAACCCAATGTGGGATGATCACGCATAAATTGCGACAAGGCTGCTTGATTACCCTTGAAACGTTCAAATACTTCACCCTGGCGATTCTGACGTAAATGCCAGTTAATGGCAAATTGTGAAAAATCATATTCTTCATATTTTTTAATATAGGCATCTAAACGTTCTTGATTATTGGTTACATCACACAATATTACCAAGGATTGGAAATCTAAGTATTTCTCGGCTAATTTGGCAACAGCTTCATATTGTTGGTCATCAACTAAATAGAGAACGAAACAAATTATTAATGTAAACAGAAACCTTAACATTGTTTGGTTGGCTTTTGACAGGTCACTGAACCATGAAAATTATGACTACATCTACTTACGCAATATGGATATCAATGCCCTTCGTTGTGATTCAAATTGCTGTTGTAGGACATTAAATTTCTCAGTGTCACGTACACTATCCAAATATTGTTTACGTCCATCCAGTACAATATCAATTAATTCCAATATTTGTTGATATAAACGTTGTCTCAAGTCCGGATCACTTGTACCATGTGCCCCGTATTTCACAGACACATCAATGAGATGTGATAGAGCATCACGCATACCAATATTACCCGACATTGCTGTCCATGGTAAATATTCATAGGTATCCATTTTATCAGCTGGCAATGAATAGACGGTGGCATTTTGCTCACGGAAATTCATAACTTCACTAACTATGTGCAAGACGACAACATTGATGTCGTGTATGAATGAGGCCAACGATGAGGTTTGATGTTGTGTATCGATACGACCATCAGCTAAATCACAAAATGCCTGTAGAATTTCTTGAAATTTACAAATGCGTACATAAAACAAATCTTGAGCTGTTAAATTGCCCTGTGGACGTTCTTGCCAACGTTGTACAAGTAGATTAATGGCTTCATCGATGAGTTTGTTATATCTGGAAAATATGTATAGAATGTTACTTTATTTAAGAAATATTCTGAGACTATGATAGATTTACTTACTTATTTTGTATACTCCTTAAGGCAATTGCTGCTATAATACGTTCATTAATGTCCGATATAACAAAACATGTTGGTTTCAGAACACTACCACCGGCACTAGGTATGGCGCTGAGCTGAAATCGAAACAAATCGAAAAGAGTTAGTAAAAGGGTGATCTCCAACGATCATGAGGTTCCGAAGAAATTTTATTTTAATATCAGAATCAAGTGTAGGTGTATTGGCGGATATTCCCGATAAAGTGTTCCGGATGTAATTTCGCCACAAACTTGTAGAGGCAGTGTCTTCTAAAAATCACTTGGTGTCTTCTAAAAGGTCAAAGAGTGACCTGTTCGTTGTTTGAGTTTTAACATGTCTACTTTAAGGGTCAATTTATGGTCTCATATTTAAAAAAATGATGTTCAGTTCTTTGTTTTATTTCCTTCTCCAATGATATTAAAAATATAGGCAGAGTATTCTAAATATCACTTGGTTTTCATATCGAAGTTAAAGAATGGACTATTCGTTGTAGAGTTTGTGTCTTCCTACTTTAAGGGTCAACTTATTATCTTATACCAAAAAAATGCCGTTAAGATCTTTAGATTTGTTTTTTCAGTCCATAATTTTTAATCTATACGCACCTTATCCCACAAACCAGTGGCATGTAAAAATTCAACAAAATGTCGAAGAGCTAAATTTTTCTCCTTCAATTGTGTGATAATCTGCAAAGAAGAAGAACTACCCAAGGCATGTTTATGGGCAGTGGATTCTTCAAACAATTGTTCCCAGCGGGGATCAGAAGCGGGCACGTCTTCAGCCAAATCTTCGGCAATTGTAATAACCATTCTGCGAAGAAAAATAAAAATAAAATAACATTTTTAATAATAAAATTAATTATATGAATATGAACCTACCTATCCAACTGAGCCGCTTCAGAAAGTTTTCCAGCCGTATTTGGTTCGACATTATTTCTTAACAATTCATTCAAAATTGTATTACACATTGCCGTGTTACGTTTCAAACGATATATAAATGCAGCCTTTAATTGACTAACATCATCTTTAAATTCCGAATATATAGAATCTGGATCCAATTCATACATATATAAATTTTGTTCATTAACATTACTCATCGATGTCGACAAGACACTTTGTTCTCGTAGACTTGTATCACCAACAGCGGCGGCAGTTGCTATCGGTGAAAATAAATCAGGACTGCCAGATGTCATATTAACCATCATTTCAGCACTATCGAAATCTCCCGGTGTTATTGAAACCAAACCATGTGTACGACTAAATATTAGGGGGATTTGGCCACATACTGCTGCACTTAAAATACGATCATCTTGTAAATGAAATTCAATTTTTTCTGCATCAATTTCACCCATTTGTATGTTTGCCAAACTTAGGGGATAGACGACTTTTTCGTTATAGATATAAATGTGAGTGCGGCAGATGATGAAACGTAAGCTCATGCATTCATTTTCAGTGGAAACACTATAAAATTGAGATAATTTCAATGGTACAAAGGATTGTAAATGCATGCCTTCATTGGTGGTTGTTAGGACGGCTAAAGAAATACGAAAGTTTTTTTAGTAAAAAAATCAAAATAAAAATATTTCAAGCTTACCTATGCCATAATACATTTGAGGTGTGTGCGGGGTGTTTATAGCCCCAGCCAATATGTAGGTCTTGTTTTCATATATACGCATATCCAATAGATGTAAATCCACATATGCACTATCTTCATAGGAAGGATAATTAATATTTATGTTTCAAAATTCTGCGAGTATCCTTTCTTACCTCTAACATTCCAAAACTTTTGCAAAAATTCATCACGAATTTTCCTTATAATCTCTCCATCTTCGAATAGTAATTGTTCATTATTGCCCGAATGATTTAAGCGCCAGCGCTGTATCCAACGATCGGCAAGTACTGAAATGACAGCTTCACGATCGCCACAAGCTTTTTGATCATATGCCACAGCAACAAATTTCTGAAAACATATCAATAAGATATGTGTTGTGATAAAAAGTACGACTAAAGTTGAGTTTAGGGTCCCATCTCCGATTTTTCTGAATTGTTTACCACTGGTAAAGCTCGTCCTTTATCGGCACATAAAAGACGAAGTTATGAGCAAAGGAATTTCGGCACTTCCGAGGTCCATATCTCGGGAAGTATGGATTTCTCCCATGAAAGTCATATATTTTCGTGATCAGAAAAATACGTTATGAGCCCCTAAACTCCAAACTAGTTTAGAATTTTACGTTTGGATTTTATAATTCTTTTTTTTATTTACTTACATTCTCCTTATCATTGCCACTATTCATTCCAATAATTATCGATGCAAATTTTTTACCAATACCACCCAAAAAGCCCGATGGCTGCCTTATAGTTTTATGCTGCAACACATGACGACCATTCTGCAACTGCAATTGCAACAGAACCAAACTGCATGTGGTGGTCACCAATAAATAACTCATTGGCATATGTTGTGGTGGCAGTGTGAGCATAAAATCAAACTCTTGGCCATCTAAAATATTTGTCAAATCCACTGAACTACCATCATGGGCTATAGACGGCCAATAGCGGACATCCCCCGTGGGAGAGACAGCAACACATGAAGCCATTTGTTGGCCTTCACTCAGAAATACACTAACCAACGAAGCTTTGTGGCCAATATCGCAATGCGGCAAAGTCAATTCACGACACTGTGCCATTGCACCAGGCCTTCTTTGTGTGTTACGAGCCATTAAATCTTTAGCACTTTTTGGTGGAGAATTGCCGGTGCCCGAATTGCGCATATCTTTATATTGCCATACCAAAAGACGTCTACCATGCACAACCCATGCCCAACCATTTTCGGCACATCGTACAGACACCGATTGACTTTTCTCGTTGAAGGTCAGTGCCTCATTTACCAGAACGGGCAATTGAAAGCCATAACTCTCCACCAAATTAAAATCGGAACGTATTCCCAACACAGATTGATTGGATCTACCCGATAGACTGTAACGGCTGAAAAGCAGAAAAAGGGAACTATAGAAACACATCAACATATGGAAATTCATACATTACCTCTGTCCCATGCCAGTTGTTACATTGGCTGTTGTCTTTTTCAAACCACCTCCACCGCTGCCATATGCCAATACCGAACCACCCAATGATTTTCTGCCAGCAGCTCCAGCTCCTCGTAAGCCGGCTGCTGATGCACCACCCAATGAATGTCGTGACATGCCGGAATATAACTGCTGATGTAATGCTTTATCCATGTTGGGCTGTTTCTTTTATTCTTATATTATGTAAATTTATTCAATAAAATAACACTTTTATTATTTTTATTAATAAAAAACGGAAATTTAACGGTGGACAACAAGTAAACAAAATATTCCGGCGTCCAGTAAATGTTTGACAATGTGCAAAATGTGGCGCAAAACTTTCGTTCTTCTTCTTCATCGCCTCTTTTGACTGATAATTGAGCACAACAACGGCGTCAAAGAGTCGACGTTTATAAATTACAAAAGCGTCAACGTAGGAATACATTGCGGGCGACAACGTCAATTTACATGGAAGGGGTTTTGTAATGCCATATTTACAAGATTTGAAACGCAACATAATAAAATATCTGTTCCAGAACTTTTAAAATTGTAAATTTTTTAATACGATAAAAATTGTTCCTTTTTGATATCGAAAAAATAGTACAAATTTGTAGATTCCTTCTATTTTTTCTCTTTCTGACCGACCTTATATAGTTCTTGGTGTTGCAAAAATTTCGAAAAATGTTCAATGTGGGATAATCATGACTTCAAGTTATGGAACAAGTCTAGTTTAGGGCCCGATTGAGGACAGTTTTTAAATTTTTATCATAGGTAGCTACATGGTATAATTATTACAAGGTAGGGTATAGCTACCATCTGATTAAAAATTTTTCTCAAAGTGGCTTGGTTATGAAATCAAACTAAATATGTTGTGTGTGTGTGTATTGTTTTGAATGCTTACATACTTTACTTAGAGAGAGGTCCTTTCCGATGGACTTGACAGGTGTGAAGACGCATTGGTATGGGCCGATAATGTCATTGACCATTGGATACAGTCGTTCACACAGTACACTGGATAGCACTTTATATGCGAAGGGAAGGAGACTTATTCCTCTATATTTGGCACATATCGTATTGTCCCCTTTTTTTGTGCACGGGACACATGATGCTGAGGTTCCAATCATTGGGCATGCATTCCTCTAGCCAAATTGTACTAATCAGCTGGTGGATGCTCCTGACCAGCATCTGACTACCAGTCTTCAATAGTTCTACTGGTAATCCATCAATATCCGCTGCTTTATTGTTCTTCAGCCGATTAATTGCTACCGTCATCTGTTATTGTTTCTGGGATATCTTCTTCGCCAGGTTTTCATTTTCATCTCTACAGGAGGATGTGCCTACACCACAGCTTTCGGTTTGGTGTTTTAGTTCTGATTTATATTACGCGAGTTTACTTGCGGCATTTTTATCGTTCTCTTTTGAACTTGCTTCACGCGTCTATACAAGGCAATTCGGTTGCAAACATATATTTTCTGAATTGAATTATTTTTTCTGAAATGGCACTACAAACAAAATACACAAAACGAATTGCCAGAAAATTGTCGGTACGAGCAATTTTTTTCCACTTCTGTTCCCCTTACCCCTCTCTCCTACAAACAAAGACTTGCCGCAAGTAAACTCGCCTAATCTAAATTGAGACTTACTCGTTTGTAAAATTTCCGGACTCCAATCGGAACTTTGGAGTCCCATATCTCCGGAACTACGGATTTCCACAACAATCGTAATCTGGGCCCTAAGCGCTACAGCTATATTTTCTTATGGATTTCTCACATAGAACTAATGTCCGAATACGGACACCTTCTTGGACGTGGTGTAAACGAATCAAAAATAAAATATTAATCCCACCGCACTTGACTGAAAGTTATCCAATAACCATATTTTCTTGCCGGTAGTCGAATGTATAGATCCCTTCTTTAGCAACAGCTGTTGCGCACATTTGCTTTAACTTTTTCTAAACATTTGCATCGTTCACTTTGTGCTCTCATTCTAAACAGAGAATTTTCTGTTTCAGTCGTGATCTTTATCGGCGATTTTGCTTTCGGTGTAAAATTCGCGCAAAATTAATACAAATTTGCTGCGAACATTTCAGAGGCCCAAAGGCTTTGAAATGTTGATGCAACACCAAATAGGGATAAAAAATGGCAACCTGGACAAAAAACCAACCGATGGGTTCGACATCGGCCAGACGAAAGTGGAATCTGGAAGGTAAGACCAAGTTACGCCCAAAGTGTTTTCATTCGCAATGTAAAATTCAGATAAAAAAAATTTTCTTTTGTATCCCGAACAACACAGATCGCACATCATTGAATAACTTAAAATACCATATTGCATCAGAGGGCTGCTCCGAAGTACAGTATGACTTGGCCAAACAGCTGTTGGAGAAAAATTTGGGTACGTTTTTTTTTTTAAATCAAAGGTGTGGTAATAATTTAATTTAAAATGTCATTTCAATTTACAGAGGACAATGTAGAAGCTTCGAATCAACAAGCCGTCCATTGGCTTATATGTGCTGCCCAACAGGGCCATGAAGAAGCAGCAAACCTTTTGCAAAAATGCTATGATGAAGGCTGTGGAATAACGGCGGAGAATGAAAATGAAGTTCGTTTATCGCTCTCCATGACTCCGGGCGAAAGGGCTGCCCGAAAGGCAGCACGTGAACTATTCGCCTGCCTTTCGAATGGTGGTAAACACATAACACCCAAACAACTGGAACGTAAAATGCGCGAAATCTACAAAATGCAAAAAGCCCGTAGACATCCAGGTGATTCAACATCAACATCCGAAGATGAGGACCACTTACCCCAACAGCAGCAACAATCCCTTGAAGATGGTTCGGGACCCTCACTCAGTAATGGTTCGATTAATTTACGCCATCAACCGAAAGAACGCAAACGAAAAGCGCGTAGAAGTCATTTGAATGTACCCGAACAGCAGGCGGGTAACGAACGCATCACCGAGGAGAACTTAGTTTCGGCAGCGGTGAATTATGCTGCAGGGCGAATGCCGGCTGTTAATGACGCAATGACCTTAACGGTGCCTCATCCTTCCTCGTTGGACCATGTACCTTGCTTTCATCGTTTATTATTCCATCCCATTGTATTCTTTACATTGTTATATCATCGTTTAATTAACATTGTGGCCGATTTCCCGAAACGTGTACCACAAAGTGTTAGACTGGCGGTGCTGCTAGTGGTCTACTGGTTGGTGTCTACGGATAATCTCACAACAGCCTTGCCGGTGGGATTTTATTACCTCTGTTGGTCCGTAATGATTTGGTCCACCTGTAAAATGCTGAAAACCAAACATGATTTTATTGATTTTCGCATATGGTCGGGACTGTTTCTATCCTATGGTGATCATAATATTGAAGCGGATATATCGGAAAATCGTTTCCTGCGGAACAATATGCAGCCATATTTATATTTCTTCTGTGCATTCATAGGCAACTTTTTGGTATATCCCCTGTTGCCACCCGAATGGTTACCGCATTCCGAGCTGACCATTGTGGCTGGCATTTTTGTGTTCTTTTCGATGTTGGCATTCATGTATTCGACACAACGATTTCCCGATTGGATATTTCTGATATCATTTGGTGTAAATGTTTTGGCCAAATATCCCTATGAAATGGACGATGTTGTTACTACGGGATGGCGTTTCTTGGATCTAAAAGTGCCAACATTTTGTTCCTTTGTCATTGGTAATGGTATCGAGTTTTGTTTGAATTGTCGAACGGCTCTCTATTTGTTGATACCAGTGTTTCTGGTACACTTAGCCAAAAGATCAAATTGGCATGGAACATATACGACGTTAATTCCGCACTGTGTTACTCTCAGTTGGTTGCAGTTGTGCATTACGAGTGCCCAAAGTGCTACAATGTTTGGTGTGGTACGGGCTACCCTTGGCTTGGCAGGTGTCCTGCTATTTTTACCACTTTTCGGTTTGGTGTCGCTGTTAATCCCTGTCTTTGTTGTCGTCGAATGGTTGGGTTTCACCAATCCAAATTTACGTTTGGGTAGCACTGTCATCGTTTCGCTGTTGGCTGTTTTGTTTTCCTGCTTTTTGGCCATAAATCGTACAACGCAGAAATATGTAACTATTTTACAGGTGAGTTGAATGGAATTTTTTGATATTAGAAAAGAAAAAAAGGTCCCCAAAAGTTGTTCTTAAGATAGGAATATTCCTACTAGTATTGGAATGCATTTTCCTAGATTGGTATTAAAAATTGGTATATATATATATATGTCTACTCATAAGAGATCATTTTCAAGGTTTTTCCATGTTTTGACACAGCTAAGCTCCGATCGATTTTAGGATCAACTTGCTTTCTTAATTTGTATGACCTCCACCATAACGCCTCGAAATATTTACTGGAGTCCCTTAAGTATATACAGTGGTGGCCACGTAATTAAAATATTTACAGTTGTAAACATTTTTTGATCAGCCATCGATTCTTTTGAAGTATTTTTGAAAAATGTTTAATTCAGAACACTTCGATATATAGCACATAAGAGATTTTGTGCGAAAATAGAAAATATTGCATGCAATTTTTCCATAAATAACGGTTTTTATGAAAAACATCAACATTGATGTGGCCACATAATTAAAACATTGTGTTATTTTTACTTTACTGCATTTTTATGAAAATGTTTTTAAAAAAGATCTTTAGTTTACTTAAATTATATAAACTAAGCATCGATAAAATCATTTACAGGTAATTTTTTTTTTGGAAAAAAAAAACTGTTAAATCTATCAAAATTGCAAAAAATTGTACAGTACACCTATCATTAAGAAAATCACCCTTATTATAGAAAATAATGGTCCAAATGCACCAGAAATTTCTAGAGTTAGTAGAAAACAATAAAATTCTTAAAATAAATAAATATTTAAAGTAAAAACTCAAAAAATGGGAATTAACCTAAAGGAAGGATTCAATTTCGATAGCCTTCATTGAAGAAAGCCTTAATATTTTTGCAGTATGTGAGAAAATATCGATTGATATTGGCATTTAATATATCAAATCGATTGTTCGAGTAGTACAGAATATATTTGATCAAAAAATATATCAGTCACAACAGAACGAACAGAGATCAATGCCTATATTTACGAGTAAACACATCACGTACTGCAAAAATATTCCGGCCTTCTTCAATAAAGACTATCGAAATTGAATCCTTCCTTTAGGTTAATTCCCCTTTTTTGAGTTTTTATTTTAAATATTTATTTATTTTAAGAATTATTTATTGTTTTCTACTAATTCTAGCAATTTCTGGTGCATTTAGACCTTTATTTTCTATAATAAGGGTGATTTTCTGAATGGTATGTGTACTGTACAAATTTTTTTGGCAATTTTGACAGATTTTTTTCAAAAAATTTTACCTGTAAATGATTTTATCGGTGCTTAGTTTACATAATTTAAGTAAACTAAAGAGCTTTTTTTAAAGACATTTTCATAAAAATGCAGTTAAGTAAAAAAGTACACAATGTTTTAATTATGTGACCACATTAATGTTGATGTTTTTTTATAAAAACTATTATTTATGGAAAAATTGCAGCAATACTTTTCGCACCAAATCTCTTAAGTGCAATATATCGAAGTGTTCTGAATTAAAAAAATTTCAAAAATACTTCAAAAGAATCGAGGGCTGATCAAAAAATGTTTACCACAGTAAATGTTTTAATTACGTGTCCACCACTGTATATTCATGATCACAATAAAATCCTATGTCGATGTATGTATGACCGTCTGTTGAAATCTTTCAATAGAGTTCGCAGTATTTAAATTTTGCATAAAAAATTTTACTTCTCCTAGGATGTTTGGTAATGAAAATGTGATATATTGGATCATTGGTCATTACAAGTGCAGTTTGGAAAGTTCTTAGCCCAGCACAAAAAGCGCGGTATAAATAGAAACAAGTTAAGTGTTTTGGAAACTTCCATCTCTGTTATGAACACATGTTAAATTATATTTCGATCTGCAACTCCTTCGGTATTTGAGAGTTGGTCCAACAAGACCCGAGAAAAGAATTTTTTGGGTCAAGAAGAGCCTTAAGGTCGTGAAAAGGTACGAGGAAGACAACCCTCACAATGCCTCTAGGAATCTTCTGGATGATCGAATTCCCACTTCGCACAATGCGTCTACATCTGTCAGAATCTCTAACGCAATGGCAACGGCTAAGGAAGCCGCCTACTGTATTGCATAAAATCAGAAACACGGGACCAAAGTCAAGAATTGTGTCCTCAACGCCTGTGGCAGTGAAGAGGATGAGATTAACGGAGGAAAGGTAATAAGCTGCGAAGAAACCCTTGTTGCTAAAACAGAGCAGTCTTCGGTTCTCCCATATTCAAGGTAGACTAAAATCAGACCTATTGTCAAGTCTTCGCTGCAACCTTCTCAAAAGGCTGTATCGCTTGTGGCAAAGAAGACCAAGGGGGAGAAGAAAGTCCGACCTAATGGTAATCTTCTTTACAGCAATAGCACAACACAACTAAGATCTGTATGGTGTAGCCGCCTCAATTCATATTGGGCACGAATTGATGGAGAGGTCGATAATATCTGCCCGGCGTGCGGTAATGGACCACATGACACGCTACATATATTCAACGCTCCCAGCCAAACCCACTCACCTAACCTCATCTTCTCTTTGGACTCAACCGATACAGGTCGGAGCCTTCCTGAACTTGGAGTTAGAAGCAGAACCAAATTAAGGAGAATAAGAAGAAATACACAGCAGTACAAGCTGCTACAACAATAACTACATTCTGACCTTAATTCTGTTCGAAATGGCAGGAGGACGTTGCTTCACTAGTATATCTGTGAATGGCGTCTTCGATACCATGACGATAACACCTAAAGTTCTGACGGATGTGTCGCGAGGGTGGATTTCACCTCATTTTCCAACCGAATTGACCTCAATTCGGCTTTCCGGGTTCAGAGAATTAAACATTTTTATACCCTACACAACTATGTTGTCAGGGTATTATAGCTTTGTGTAGCCCCAAGAGTTTGTAACACCGCGAAATATTGGTCCTAGACCCACCTTTAAGTATACCGATCGTCATATCTCGACTAGCTGAGTCGATCTAGACATGTGTGTCCGTCCGTCTGTCAATTATAATTTGTAAACACGATACAGGCCACAGTTATGAACCAATCTTCACGAAGTTTTGCATGTAGGGTGGGTTCTGGCCAATGAAGTCCCCTATTGTTTTTGGAAAATACCGTTTAATATTTAGGGGATGAAATGAACCAAATACTTAATTTTTGTCGGTTTTTCTGGTTGCTACAGAGGCCGCAATTATGGCCCAAACATCTCAAAATTTTAAATGGAGAAGAGGATTGGGCCAAAGAACAAGTATGCCTGTTTTGATAAAGATCGGTCAATATATAGCGGGTCAAATATATACTATATATATTTACTCCTGAAAGACATAGAGCCGAGAAGTTGATAGTATATCCAAGAGGAGTGGTTGGCCTTTAAATTGATACAAATTATAGTGATGTATGTATGTATGATAAGAATATTGGGATGAAGTAGACCGTAAACTTATTTTTTTCGAGTCGATCTATAGGCCACAACATAACAACACAACTCACGTCCAAGGGAATGTGGTTAAGTAATTAGCAGTGCTGTACTGAATATTGGGAATATTCGGAAAATATGTCAGTGTAAGGAAGAGGTGCTGTTGATATCACGAAATATTGCCCAGGCTCGAAATAAACATCCGCAGAAAGTTAGAGTACCGTGGCAGTTGTATAGGGTATCGTATGGTCGGCCCCGTCCGACTATACTGCTCCGCACTGGTTGTAAATTGCATAAAGCGGCTCAAGAGAAAAACAATCAATCTCTACAATTTCCACCGATATTATCGGATCAATTTGACTCAGCAACGAAAAAACTTTGATAGCAGTTTTTTGTGATACTTATGCCATCGGAATGTCTACTTACAAAAACAAATTATTAGTCCTTAACTCAAAAATTTAAACTATGAATTTGGATTTCGGAGTTCTTAGTCATTATATTATATTTATTATCAGCCTTATTCGAGACATCAATTCAACGTGGATTTTATCGCTCTTCCCTTTAAAGTTATTCTGAACCAGAACTGGCGTCGAATTTTTTCACTTCCCTCTTATTCTGAATCAAGTTCGAAAGTGAAAAAATTCGCTTTGGGGAAAATTTTATTATTCTGGATTACAGGGAGTGGAAGAATGTGATGACACAATACTTCTTCTGTGACGATTTTGAATATTATAAATGGTTGTATGCCTTTTTGTAACTCAAAAATAACATATAAAATGCCATTGCAAATCCTATTGATAACGGTGCATGCTCAACTGTGTAATCTGTTGTAGTTGTTGCACACAAATTTCATCAAAACAATAAACAGCTGTTTCACAAGCCGTTGCCATATTTTCAGATTTTTATTTATTTTCTTTTAATTACAAGCAGTTTTACAGCGGATTCTTGATATTTCATATTTATATTGTTATAAAGTTTAAATAACAATAAAATTTAACAATTAAAAAAATCAACAAATAAAATATTGAAAAATATTACAAAATTAAATTACAATGAGGCAACACACATTACAACTACAATATGGCAACACGAATCTTTTTTCAACCACCATTTTCGAAAATTCGAATCCTCATCTCGAAGTTTTTGCTATTCCCTATTCATTCAGAATAAAGCGAGAATGTAAACGTGAACATTTTTTCACAAGCGAGAACTCTCCCTAGCGAATAACAGACTAGGGCAAATTATGAATGGTTCCAAAAAATTGTATGGTATTTTTATAATATTGGTTTTAACAATCCTCAAGGTCTTTCATTTTCCAAAAAAAAATTACAAATCCCAAAATCTAGTTGCTCAGATCGTTTTTACTATAATTTAAATTTTATTTAATTATTTTTATTCATTCAATAGGTTCTAATTTGCATTACTGCAGCCTGTGTTCTAACATTCCCCTATATGACATCCAGCTTTAAGGATACGTCACGTTTCAATCCTCTGATACCGGATCTGAAACATCATCAATCGGTAATAACTACCCTACCAACGGAAGAGGTGCATATGCCCCCGCCACCACCAGAATATTTAACCTGGCAACGATTCTACAGTCATTGTGGACCACAGGCATGGTGGAAGGATAATAATAAAATAAAAACTCAATTGAAATGTGCCCATCTAGAGGGTCTGCCCGTATCGTGGGAGGGTGATGTTACACAAATACAAATAGCCAGCGTAAAAAATAAGCCAGCCTGGTATATAAACAAATATTTACCTTCATGGTTGGCACGCCTGATAACATGTTGGTATGGTGATCGCTTGTCGGCAATCAATAAATGCAACGCACCGCAAGATCGTTTGTGCAACGATTTTGAAGAAATCCTAAAAACAAGTAATTTAGATCAACAATGCTCACTGCAGAAATGGAATCAATATGAATATGAAATACGTATAAATATGTATGCTGGCATATTGGATAAACGGCGACAAGAAGTTGTGTTGCAGGCTCAACATAAGTTCGGTAACTTCTCAAAACGTTTAGTGGAAGGTGATCGGGTACATTTTTATGGTACGTTAACGAATAGTCGCGTCATATCCTTACCACCATCGACACATATCTATGAAGAGTATTTATTGGGTGGTTCACCAGTGGCGCATATAAAATTGGCAGCCATTGAATGTTTACAATGTCAGGATCGTGATAATTCACCGGTGATTATTGATTCGTTGATAAAATCTCCCGTTGATGCTCGGATGCGAGATTTAATGCGTGGTATAAAATATCTATTAAATGTATTCCTAAGTCCATTGATAACATTTAAATAAAAGAAGAACAAAAAACTTCGTGCCTGTTCCCGAAGCTACAAGAATATACAAATTCTCTCCTATATAATAACGAAAAAATATATTAAAAATTAGTAGATTCTTCCAGTACGGGAACAGATCAAAAATATGCATTCAAAATCTCAGCTATGCCCATGCTATACATATTCCAGCCGATTTATGTTTTCCATCCATTTTGTAGATAATAACTGAAATATTTTTCAATCAATTTCAATTCGTTATTTTGGATGCATTCTCATTTTTCCATAACAACCATATTATACATTATCCATAACGTTTTTTTTTCTTGTTTTTATTATTAATTTATTACTAATTTCATGAAAGACAACAACAATGAAGGAAGAGAAAATATGTTCCCATGCTAATACGTATTCCTAATTTTAATATTAAATTCTTTTTCTCACACCCTATGAACAATAACAATTTTATTATTGTAATACATACATATGTACTTGAAAACCAACAAGATGTAAAAGTGATTAATTATTATTAGTAATTAATAATAGTTTTAAATGCCATGTTAGGTCAAACGACAAAAATGCTATAACTAAAAATAATAAAACAAAAAAACCAAAATAAAACCCACTATATTTATTAACAACAAATAAAAAATGAGTGTTATAAAAATTATATTTATTTATTGTATATTATCATGTACGCACACCCTTTTTTTCCACATATCGTTGTTTGACTTTATTATTCGCTTTGTGTTTATTATACCCAATACCATAATATGAAGGGTAGGTTATGTTAGGTTATAGCATATTCAGCCATCAATTATTTAGCAGCAGGAGTTTCATTCGGAAACCCTCGATCTATTGTGTTCATCCTGAGTACTTGCAAGGAGAAAATAGACTAGAGGAAAAAAGAGGGGATATAGGATGCAATTAAGTATTATAGGTTATGACAGATTTTTCCCAAAGTAATGTAGTTTGATGAGATCATCAGAATGTCATGTAAAGTGAGTTCACGGGTGAACACTTAATATTACACACTTTACGAGTAGTGTATTAGATTCAGAGAGAGTAAAAAACTTGATACATTCGTTTATTCGGAATTGTAAGGTCTGTTTGTCGGACAAAATATTGTAGACAGATTATGGCAAAGCTATCACCGGAAAGAGCCATAATATGTCGTTCACTAATATTGTTATTGACTTTGCTTTCGATGTTAAATCGCACATTGTTCGAGCTCTTAAAATTGCAAAAAGATATGTTTGTGTATTCGTATGTGTCTCTACAACAACATCATTTTGAAAATATTGGTTTCACTTTTGAAGAATTAGCCACGATGTTTGTCTCAATTCTCGTCCTCTTTGCCCAATGCGGATAGTCCAAATTAATTAGAAGCTTTAACGCCCGTTCGTTTGTTTTTATACCCTTCACAACAATAAGGTACATGGTTCATTTTGAGAATATGCATAGAAACACCTTCTGAGTCGATTTAAGCAAGTTCGTCTGCTGATGTTAAATTTAGATGAAATTTTGCACAGTCCACTTATTTGACCCAAGAATAGATATAGCTCCCATATATGTATTTTCTTATGGAGTACAAAACATATATGATTCGAATTGAATAGGTGTATCGTAGTTGTGCCAAGACTACTCTGGTTAGTCGAGGTAGCTGCTGCACTTCTGCAGCTATCGTAGGCGGGTGATCTCCGAGGATAGTATTCACACGATATTCTCGAATTGTTTCCTCAACTGCATCCGCGTGAATGTGATTCAATCCTGCTTGATAGTCCTGTTGATCTAGAGGCTCCCTTTTGGACCTCTCTCTCCTGATCATGGAGATCCTTCCTGACATGCCTAGGTGACGGGTGTCTATCCATTAGGTAACGATTTGGATGACTACTCCTATAACACCCAAGTAGGTTTTGCATCGACAACATCTTGTTGTGTTGACGCACAGGAAGGATTTTCGTCTCCTCATTTAATTGGTCAGGGCGGCATTCTGCTTGACGTGACTGACGGTGTCAAATGTCTTTGATAGGTCCAGCGCCACCATGACTGTCCTGTTACACGACCTGTTCTGGGGGGTTACTCTGTATTGCGATGCGTGAGAAAAATTGTAACGCATCGCGTAATTGGTACTCTCTAATTCGTTTTCGTATCTCCTTTCGCATCTACTTTACGCAAATGTGGCATCACCGCACTCTGTAATACGAAAACGCATGTCAAACTCGTTCGTTAAGCGCAAATATCTTGCGTTAACAAAATAGCAAACGCAAAGGAAGCGAAACATATAAGTAAGCTCAATTAAAGGTTTTATTTATATATAAATTGTAAATTATTTTAAGTAAAAGGCAAAAAAGTCACAGTGGCAGACTCAGCAACGTCAGTTCCTAACTTCAGTAGATTTTATGGGGCAACACAGTGATTTGGCAAAGGGACAGTTGCAGAGTTCAAATTCGAAACAACGCGCCAACAATTTGTGGAAAAACTGTCTGATGGCATCAGTTCAAATTGACCTCCTGTAAAAGATGTCGATGGTTGGAAAAAGTAATGTATTATATTTTTATATAATATGTGAAACTATGTGTGCATATTTACAGGTTGGTGTTGATAACCACCTTGTCCAAGCAATTTCAAAGCAGCGGCCTCTTTTATTGGAGTTGGAATTGTTGTGGATCTATTTGGAAAGACGAGCGTTTAATAAATACATAAACGAATCTTTATTGAGACGAACATTTTGTATAAATCTATAAAAATTAAATATTTGAAAACGTTTGTCACATAATTCGTACTTCTATTTTAATACCCGTGGTCACGTAGGGAGATTATATTTGATCGATCTCATAAAATTCTTTTTTTGTTTTTAATTCGTTCATATTTTTGTTTCAAAAAATACTCGTACCACACAAAAAATATGTTTTTATTTAAAATTTTTTGACGTTTCCTTTTGTCATTCTTCGTTGTTGTTTACTTTGTGGCGACAGTGTTGCCCTATTTTCGATTTAGTTTGCGAATGCGTTTGCGCGAGCGTTACAGAGTACCAAATTGTACTTTTAACGCATTTAGCTTTCGCATCGCACTTGCTTTCGCAACGCAATACAGAGTAACCCCCCTGGTTGAGTCCTTCCGCTATGTGTGTGAAAATAGCATGCAAAGCTGTTGTTGCACTATGCTGCTTCCGGAACCCATGTTGACGATCAGCAACTGAGTAGCATTCACGAATGCTAGGGAGTTGTAAAGCCTCAAGTGTCTTAGCTACTGGCAATAAATGTGTGATCGGCCTGTATGACTCCCTTTTGCTTGCATCCTTGCCTGGCTTCAGTAGCGGGACCACCCTGCCCATTTTCCAGGCATCGGGAAATACTAGGGTGGCTATCGACATGTTGAGGACTTTAGTAAGATATAAACTGCCGGTTGAAATAACACGCGCACCTCTTCGAATCTGTCACCTCAACGCCGTTAAATGAGACAGACGTCCGATCATCCTTTCTTCCAGGGTTCGAGAGCGACTTAACCATTGCCAACAATTTACTCACTCCGGTGCTGATGTTGCAAAACTTCAGATGTTCTAGCCACTTTTTCCGATTGTGCTCGCCGATTAACCTGTTCACCTCCAACGTCAGTTCACTGGCTGATATTGCGATATTGCGGGGGAGTCGCGTAATCCGAAGACGATGGACCGCGGTGATGACGACTCGTTGGGGGATGTAATGGCGCAGCATGAAGCAACATAGTCCCTTTCGCTATACTCCTGTATCCGGCTAAGGCCGGAACAACCCTTTCTCCGCATGGTCAGGGGTTTGTCTCAATCCCGGCACGGACCAAAAGAATCCGGAGCAAACATTGCTGGTAATGAAGCTCTGAAGTTGAAAAAATATCGCGTATCTACCAAACAATCGATCGTTTCCAGTTCTTCCTCATCCAAACATAAATGGCAGTAGTTCTTGAGACTTAATTCCGACTGAGAGTTTGATCTCATTTTGTTCTTAGTTTTTTTTCCAAATGAGGTAATTCCTTGACGTGAAATCTCGGTTCAGGTGTATTTTGAAGTTCTGCTCCCAGGCTACCCATAATTTTTTTTTTCAATTTGTATCTCAGGAAAATGTTAACTTTGAATCATGATTAGGTAGTTCCACCCTTCTGTTACCAAGTGAAATTCGATAATTAGCTATATCGGTTCACTTTTGAAAAAGTTCCCTATTTTCGTTATCTTCCTTCCATTCGTTCATTCGGTAAGCAATTTTACTTACCAAAAATTATCAATATTTGACTTCAATAAATAGACTTCTTCTTCCCACAACCCCCAATTTGGTTATTTTGAGAATTTTTGACATGTTTTTACAAACAATTGTCTGAAATATGATATTGCTCTTTTATAATCACCCGCAATTGTCCTAACCGAAAATTATCAATATTGGTCCATATTTAGCTATAGCTCCGATATAACAATTCCTCTAAATTTTCGTTATTTTGATAATACTTTCAAATGTTTCTCAAAATATTTCACTGTTTATTTATATTTTGGGTTCTCATAGGTGATAAAATATTTAAAAAAATGTTCATCAATAGTGATGACCAAAGGATTAAAAATCTCCTTGGGAAATATTGTTGGTATAGGTCCAATTTCTTTGTATATAAGCTATGAACCTGGCCATTTTCACAATATTGGAAGTTTTAACCGCACTTCCCAAAGACATTCGCTATTGTATATTTCAAAGTGGTAATTGTTGTTAATTAATATCAATAGAGGGTATACAACTG
This sequence comes from Musca vetustissima, assembly GCF_032173495.1. Taxonomy (NCBI): domain Eukaryota; kingdom Metazoa; phylum Arthropoda; class Insecta; order Diptera; family Muscidae; genus Musca; species Musca vetustissima. The sequence continues at coordinate 14,514 of NW_026878619.1, read as the reverse complement.
TCGACCTGTTCGAACTTTGCGCCTCATTTACTTGCTATTGAACATTAAGAATTTTCCAGATTTGTGAATTTTTTTTGTTTTTTTTCTTCTTCTTCAATTTATCTATGTTTAGGAAGTGTTGAATTTTTTTTTCATCTAATTTATTAATCATTCATTCACCCAGAATGTGTATATTTTGTTTTTACACTGTCATTGCGAATTTCATCAAGATGTTAAGGCCGTAATCAGTAATGAGTGTAGAATATTTGTATATTTGTAACATTAGGTATGTGCATACATACGAACACAGTTATAGTTGTACTGTCATTATCATTGCTATGGTAGTCGTCGTCGGTATCCACAGCACAGTCATAATTTAATGCATGTCAGATTGTGTGTTTTATTCGACTTTAATTACTAATATTTAACCCATTACGGGCAGAAAATATTTGTAGCATTCCTGACGCATAAAATAGTGAAATATCTTGGATCAAAAAAAAAAAAAATGGAAGAAATCTTTAATTCATCACAATCTACCCTAGTCATATTCTTAATAATCGCAATATTCACAACTAAATTAATATTATTAGGATCATTTTTGTTGAGACAGCAGATCAACTTGACGATGCAGCTTCAAATTTGAAATTTATTATTATTTGATTCAGTTATAAAATATAATTTTTATACCCATCACCACACAACTCTCAAATGGACAATATTTTGGGGCCCTTTGGTTGATGATCTTCCAGTTGTGCTCTAACTTTAGGCAATCATAAAATCTAACAATTGATCTGTTCCAGAACCAGCATGAATCTTCAAATAGTACTTTTATATTATACGGCATTTCGTTAACCCAGTGGATTTGAATTGTTAATTCCATTGTATATATGTCAAATAAATCCTGATATTGTTGGTTAACCGATAAAAAGTTCTAATGTAAATGCCGCTTAATAATAAAAATTATTTTCCATTTTCACTTTAAAAAATTTGAAAGTTTTATCACTTTTTGAGTATGGGAACAGACCAAATTTGAAACCCCATAGAAGATTCTGGCAAAAAAATATCTGACATCAATTTTTAAAACCACCACAAACGAATAACGTTGGTGATACAATTCAGAAAAATACCCTAGATTCAGCAAAAAGCCCTGAGAAGTTTTATTTAATTTTTTAATAAAATCCAAATTTTTTTTTCATTAATCACCCACTCTCAATTAGGCCAATTGTATAAACACAATTATTAATAATTATCTAAAAATTAATCATGTTATCAAACAATAAAATAAAATGTATGGTATCAAGAAATATACACAATCGGTTATTAGGTTGTTTTCTTTGTTTGTTTTCCTAACTGTTGTGTATTTTGAAATAGAAATTAGCACGCGTTGAATAAGATTTAATTCCATATTACCATAACTATGTATATAACCATAATTCAGGGAAATAACCTTTTTGCTTTATCGAATGTGGGAAAACATGTCAAAATATAGTAAATTTTAATTTAAATTACATGTCAGAAGAGCTAATCAACCTACACACCAATATCGAACACTTTACTTCAATTTAGTGTCTTTATTCTCTTTTTTACGTATTTCCAAAACTACCTCCATGGTGATCGACGTTTTCATTTTTTTTAATGCCGTCATCATATTCAACAGGATTGTAGTTTATTTATTTTCTTGTTATGTTCTAAAAGTAAACGTTTATAACCCCCTCCCCTTTCAATAGAAAAAATGGGTGAACAAAAGTAGCATCATTCCCCTTCGGACTTGTTAACGTTCCCTTTTTCAGTCATCCATAAAAGGTTAATTGAAACTATGTAATTCGAGTAGAAAAAAAAACAACAACAACAAATACTTAGGAACCAGAAATACTTAATAAGTATCTGCGGCTAATTGATGAACGTATGAGTATATCAATACAATAAACAAACGACGGCGACGACTTGAATAGTTCATTCATTTTTCATCATCATTATTGTAAAGTGGAAATAGCTAGCAAGCAACAAACTATCGGCAGCAACATTTTGTGGCTCAGACAAAATGATATCTAAAAAACTAAAATCAATTAAGTACAATCGTGTTAGGTTCTATCATACCGAATTTGATGTACCCTTCATCATGAAACTACACTTAAGGTGAAACAATACAAATTTTTGATATGTAAATTTACTACTCAATCAAAATACAAATTAGCGAGGTACAAAAAATTCCGAAATGCTCAAAATAGTACAAATTGGAGGTTACCCTTATAGGCGTGACCCAAAGGTGGCTCAATATTCATTGTTTTTTGGTAAGGAGATTTTCTAGCCAAGAAGATACAAACAAAAACTTTTTTTATAGAAAATACTTGAATGCACCCGACTCTCACTATGAAAATAATTCACTTGAAACGCATGTAAAGTGTGTTACATAACAGCTCGAAGTATGTTCGATACACTTCTACCGTTGATGTGAATGCCAGAACATGCCGGATAAATTATTTATCTCTATCCGTTCACTCGCATTTATAGTGTACTAAATTTATTACCATTAAGTACAGATACTTAGTTTTCAAAACTACCTCCAACCTGTATTTTACATAAAATTTGAAGATTCTGGCTATATATGTTCAATATATTTCAGAATTCCTTATCTCTTCCTTACTTACTTAGCAGGTTTATGACAGAACGATTGTTCCATAAGCCAGCTTAAAAAAGATTTCCAGGCGCCTCGGTCTTGTGCGCATCTCATCCAATTTCAAAGATCATTTTCCGAGATGTTGTTTTTTACTTGATCTTTCCATCGTCAATTTCCGTGAATAGATGGTATAGCTCATGGTGCATTCGACGGTGATATTCACCATCGACGCAGATAGGTCCATAGAACTTCTCTCAAACACTCCAAGAGCTACATCATCTGTTTGCGCAAGTACCCATGCTTCAGATCCATATAACAGCACGGGTAGTATCAGCGTCTTGTAAAGTGTGAGTTTGGTCTGACGGAAGATGGCCTTGTTTCTAAACTGCTTACATAGACCATAATAGCATATGTTGGCCATCGCTATCCTTCTCCGAATTTCAAAACTGATGTCATTAGTTTTATTTATGGCAGTACCAAGGTATATAAAATATTTAACTACCTCGAAATTCCACAGATTGGTCTTCTCGCCATTTACTGCTCACTTTGGCAGCCTTTTTCTCAATTTGTTCAAAGGTTGATATTACCGCTCGCAATGTTCGAGCCATTATATCGATGTGATCGGCGTAGGCGAATAACATGTTCTGTTTGGTGTATAGTGTCATTTCTTCGCCTTGCGTATCGTATGACCTTTTCCAGCAGGATGTTAAAAATATTACACGACAAACTGACACCTTGTCTGAATCCTCGTTCGGTATTGAAGGGCTCCGATAGGTCCTTTCCGACTTTAACTGCTGACCTTGTGCCACTAAAAGTTATCCTGCATAGTCGTATTAATTTTGCAGGAATGCCGAATGCAAACATAGTTTTTAACACCTCTGAACGTATAAGGCTGTCGAATGCGGCTTTATATTCGACGAATAGGTGGAATGTGTCGATGTGTTTTTCGTGGGGTCCTTTCCAGGATTTGGCGCAGAGTGAAAATCTGGTTTATTTGCCAGGCCTGAAGCCGCATTGGTATGGTCCAATAATATCATTGACCATTGGCTTCAGGCGTTCACACAGCACACTGGATAGCACTTTATATGCGATGGGAAGAAGACCAATTCCTCTATAGTTGACACATATCGTCTTGTCTCCATTTTTGTGCACGGGACACAGGTTCCAATCATGGGGCATGCATTCCTCTAGCATAATTGTACAAATGAGCTGGTGCATGCTATTCTTTAGCCGATTGATATTCTGACCTCATCTTAGCTAGGTGGTATATACTCTATACCGCCATCTCTTATTGGTTCTTTGGTATCCATTTCACCGCTACTATTTGATACCAGAAGTTTTTCAAAATGCTCCTTCCAGATCCTCAGCACGCTGTCTGCATCTGTCAGCAGGTTTCCTTCTTCATCTCTACAGGAGGATGTGCCTGCACCAAAGTCTTCGGTTTTACTCGTTGGTAAAATTTTCGGACTTCATTCTGTATCCTGTACATCTCGATTTGCTCACGCTTACGTTTTTCTTGTACTTTTTTCTGAAAATACGTTTCTCCTCTCTCCTTTTCCAGCTCTTCTAGTTTACCAAAAACTCACGCATATACACTAACAACATTCCACACTCAAAATTTCAAGCTTGTAGCTTCAGCCATTTTGTCTGGGCGATGATCTGTCAGTCACTCAATCACTTATCATTAAGCTCTTTTATGTATATTAAGATTAGCCTCGGAGCCTCGGATTCTAAGACGAGTACTTTAATAAAATTTATTATTTCGAGATGTTGCAAAATGTATGTCAAATTCAATATATATTCCACCATATGATGGAGGGTATCCAAACAGACACTGTACCACTGATGTGATGTAGGGTAAAAAAACAACAACAAAAATACAATACATTGTGTATTGTGCGGTATTTTGTGCAAACTATTGTTTATAAAACGTGATTCAGCTGATTGGCAAAATATCGCAGAAACGGGCAAGGGTACTTACTGATAGGCTAGTAAATGATGAAATAAAATATCAATTTGGAGGTGGTTGTATTTTTTTGTTTAGTTGTGTTGTTGTTTTCTTTATTAATTTTTTTTCTATTTTAATTAAACAGTAATTTTGATTTATTAGCAAATGTTTTTTTCAACTCACTTTGTTTTTTGTTTCTCTTCTCTTTATCATAACTATTTACTACTACAATAACAACATATCCAAGTAGATATAAATTGTAAAAACTTAAACATTACTAAAAAATAAAATAAGTAGGCAGATATATTTTGAATGAAAAAAGTACACAATTTTTCTTTAGTACAAAAATAGAATGCTACAAATATATAGGGGTAATAAATGTAGATAGTGTTTCATAGGATACTTCCTACATTTGTATTTTAAGTATTTTATTATAACACTGTGTGGATGTGGGTGTGCGTGTGGGCAGCATGATAAGAAAATAATAATAAAAACCAGGTTAACAGGTTAAAAATGTTGTCCAAAATCTCCTTTTAAATGAAATTGAAAAAAAAATATTCTTAATCAAAAATACTTTATATATCATTGAATAAAGAAAACCTTCCAAATTTCAAAACTAAAGGTTATTGGTCAAATTAATAAGAGATACTGCACATTCAAATTGTTCTCTCATTCACAAGCACACACACACCGCCACTCACATATAGCGCTTTTGGTAGTTTGATGTATTAATTGATAATTGTGTGGACTTGAGTGTGTTACGGGTTAACAAAAGGTGGTGGTGGTGGGAGGGAGAAATATAATACATATATATGTATAAAATCTAACAATAAGTACAACTTTTTTAATAATTAATCAATAAAAAGAAAAAAGAAAATATATTAAAAATAATGATCGGCATATTGAGACATAGTTGAACTTTCCCTTGTGTTTTTTTCTTTCTTTTGTTACTTAAATAGAAAATGACCTCTTCATAAAAACCTCATAATGTTGGCGGTCGATTAGGAGGTGATTCCCTAGCAACGATGATTAAAAAAAATTAAAATAAATTCCATTCAGTATATCTCACATTCTTGTTTCTGTTTGTTTTGAATGGAACGGACATTAAAAAATGCATGCAGTGTTTTGCTGTTGTTGTTGTAATTTGAACTATTTAAAAAATATATATGTATATGTATGTACTTAGAATCTGTTGTGATTGTGTGGTACTTCTCTAGATATAGTATATATGTATATACGCTTCATTTATCCTTTTTTGTGGCCTGCACTATATAACCCTTGGCTGTCAGTACACCACGACAGCGTACATGCACCTGATAACGCATCACCCAATCGACTGTATAGCCGGGAATCGTAAAATCATTATCGGCTAGTAAAATTTCCGGATCACCATGAGTCAGCAATTGTATGTCGTTTTGTGTACAAAACTCTTTCAATTCCGGCGGTACGACACAACAATTGGCCAAATTAATTTGAGCTATGGTCGGAGGCACTCTGGCATCACTGTACAATTGTTGCAGACTACTGCTATCCAAATCGGCAATACCCAATTGGCATATTTGTTTCTTTTCGGCAAACTCCTGCAAGACATTCCATAAATTCTTAAGACTATTCACATCGGCACCGTCACTTTTCGCCTCGCCATGTGGATGATAGGCCACCACCAGATTATCAACACAGTCCACTTTCAGTATGTCCATGAGGGCTGTAACGGCTTGTTGGACACCACCCACACCGCTGGCATTGTTTACAAACAATTTGGCTCCGATGCTGATTTCGTTGCGTTGATTTTCCAATATTTTCTCTTGCAACTCTTTTTGGGCTCGCAATACATGAGCCTCGTTGTCGCTGTGACCAATCACGACCAGCTGTAAGTCGTCTTTTCCATCGGCCGTTGTTGTCGTCGCTGCTGCGGCTGCCGCCTGACAATCGGTGCACAGTTTTAAGCTGTCCAACAGCTCTTCGTGTGATGTCCGCAACGGAGTGGCATTGTCCACATTTAAAATGTTACCCGTGCTGATTAGAAGTTTTTCTAATTTGGGATTATTCACAATTTCAGTTAACATGTTTGTTGTTGTTGTTTTTTGCTCCTACTACTGTTCTGATGATGATTGTATGGTTGGTTGTGTCTCTCAGACCCTTCGTTTTCGTTTCTAATCAACTGTCTGTACGTCAGATCTTTTATCGTTGCCGTTTTTTTGTTCACGTCCTCTGACAAGTGTTATGGGCTATCGCTAGATTGTATGTGGGCTTTTATATGAAGAAATAAATAACTAAAGTATAAAAATAATTAAGATAAACGCGTGCACAAACTGCTGTCTTCTCCGACAAAGACGAAACCCAAACTCATTCACAAAAAAAAAACGAAAACACACACATGCTTATTTTGACAGGTGGTTGGTGATGCCAGATTGTGTTGTGTGTAATCCGATGAGACTGCTTTAGACTAAACGCTATGTTGGTGCAATCAAGGAATAAAAGTGTCAACTGAAGCATATGCGCGATTAACCCATTAAAATCCTATTGGCAATGAAACTCAATTGCAAATTCTATTAAACAAGTGATGAAGGCTCAATAAATTAAATTTGAATTTAAACAAGTGATGGACCCATGATGTAATTATTACAAGGTAGGTCATAGCTACCATCTGATTACAATTTTTCTCAAAATGGCTTGTTATATAAGATCAAAATACATATTCTGTGTATAAGCACATTTACATATAAACTTTGTATATATAGATTTACGAAAACCTGAAAATAAATTAAGGTTGTTTACACTGGCTTTTAGATAACTTAGGAAAGACAATCAGCTGATAATTGTTTACATATACACATACGCACTCACGCTTGTTAACTAAAATGTTAAATCAAATTTGTAATTAAAAAAAAATATAAGATTTTAATCCAAGTTTTTATTAGAATTTTATAATTATAGATTTTTTATTTCCCCGAATACGTATTTTCGGGTTTCTCTTAAATGAAAATCATCTGAAAAAGACAAATGGTCTGTTCCAGTACTTTCTTTTTAATAGTAAAGTTAGTAAAAAGCAAATATTTCAAAATCGTTTACAGAGTACAAAATAATTTGAAAAGTTCTGGAACGTAAATCTAGTAAATATGCCAACATTAGATGACAATACTTCAAAATTAACATAACAACCAATCAGAAGTTGGCATTCCTTTTTACGGCGTCCAAATTCAAATTCGATATTTCATACGAAGCCAAAATTAACATAACAGCCAATCAGAAGTTGGCATTCCTTTTTACGGCGTCCGAATTCAAATTCGATATTTCATACGAAGCCAACTGAATCCTCGTATGTGTTTCTCCCTTAAATCCTGATTTTTCTATTGTATGTAATAGTCCATGGCACAATAAATAGGTAGTCCATTTAGCGCAGCTGATGCCTCGATTAACTGTCAAAGTGGGTAATTTCTATATAAATTCGATGTGTAATGTTGCCAACCACGTGAAATATTATAAGGAGAAATTTGACAGTAGATCGAGACAAAAACAAAAGTTTTTGTTTTGATGCATCACCTTATTATTGCATCATGGCATAGTCTATTTGCTCCTTTATACAAGATCGTCACATGTTTATATTCATTTGATAAGGAGGAATTCCTATTAGAATTATGAACATATTGAAATTGACATAGAAATTATGAAACCAGCATGCAAATATCTGCTGATTGATAACAATATGTCATTAGTTGTATTCTGTTAAAGTACGTTTAGATTTACGAAATTCACTCGATCCCAAATGTTATTTTCATAGCGTGTACGTTAAATGTAAGCCACTGCATTTGTGAACATGATTAAGGTGACGTATACGCTATGGACTTGGCATTTGAAATCGTGTGGATTTAGTAGCCTAAACATACTTCCAATTTGTGTATTTTAATTGGAGGATTTCTTAACGACTACGAAACAAGTAAATTGATCAATGAAACCACAAATTAAACTGTACTATTCACTAAACATTTTATAATAATGTCCAAAAATAGACAAACATATTACAACCTCAAATAACATATCAACCATAAGCATTCTATTAAAGGGGGAGGTGTCATTTAATACTTATTTCTTGCATCACCTTAAGTTTGCGTGTCCTAAAAGCAATCACAGCACAACCAAAAACCTAGTCAAAGTTTACAAGACAATAGGGATTTCATGCCGTTCACCTGTAATCTCAAATATATATATATATATATACTACAGTCCCGACTTGCGTCTTAATGGGGACCGGAGAATCGCATCGCAACTCAAAACGACGCAAATCGAATCACCATTTTCTATACATATACAAAATGCACTGAAATTTAATTTACTGGGAAAATATTGAAAACAAAGCACAAAATTTTTGATAAAAAAACAAGTATGAATACAGAAACGACAGAAAATATGCTAAATCAGGCACTGCAAATGCAAAAAAATAGTAATCCACAATGCAGCTCGGAACGACGCAACTACAAACGACGCAAGTTGGAGTTCTAGTGGGATTTGTGAGCATACATTAATCCCTGTCAATTACAAAAAAAAATTGAATACTTCAAAACCAAATTATAATAAAACAAGACGGATTCCTCATATTTAGGAAAAGAAAGAATGGACTTGTTCTTTAAAATGAAATAGTGCCCGAGGTCGAAACCAATTATTGTTAATAAAAACATGCAACAAAAATATATTTTAAATAATATTAATATTTTAAATAAACTGTTATTCGGTAATCAGGGTTTCCTTCTTGTCTAGTAGATCAGCTGAATTTCATCTGATAGATAAAGTCCTTTTTATGGGAAAACTGAAGTTCGCGGTTTAGAGAACAAAAAAGGGGTTCAGAAAGAAAGGGGAAAGCAGAAATAAAGATAACTAAAAAAAATTAAAGCCTTCTTCTTGGGATTAAAGGAAAAAGAAATGAAAAAAAGTCTTCCCATCTGAAGGTCTTCTCATAAAATAACTGAAGGCCTTCTCATAGGTGGGTTGCAGGTCTTCTATATAAATGAATGTCTTCTTCTAAAATAGTTGAAGGTCTTTCTCTTCTTGTAAAATAGCTGAAAGATATTTTCCAATTATTGTCCATGATTTCAATTTAAAGCAACGATACTCATAATTTTGATGGTGTTGAGATCCTTATTACGTAAATATAAATTATTTTGGATCTCATTATAAAAAAAAATACCAAACGTTGAAATCTGTATCACATACCATAACCGCCCCAAAACGAACAGAAAATATATTGGCCCCAAGGGAATTTTGGATGTTAATTTCAGATACCACGGATTCGGACAGAAAATGCTATATCGATGACATCAGTTCGGATGTATTTATACCCTTCACCACACTGTGCTACAGGGTATTATGTCTTTGTGCATATGTTTGTAACAGGCAAAAGGAAACGAGATAGACCCATGATTCCTTTTGAGAATATGCATAGAATCACTTTTTAAGTCGATTTAAGCATGCCCGTCCGTCTGTCTGTCTGTCCATGTATATTTGTGAGCAAAGTACAGGTCGCATTTATGATCCGAATTGGATGAAATTTGGCACAGCTCATTTGTTTGGCCCAAGGACGAACCCTATTGAAATTGGGAAAAATCGGTTCAGATTTAGATATAGCTCCCATATATATTTTCGTCCGATTTAATGTAAATGGCCCGAGGGAGTTGTTAGTCTCCTACCGGGCGCGTCCCCAGGTGGCGGATAGGGGGGAGGTGGATGATCATACTAATCAATTACAACCAGCGCAGGCTGTATGTAATAGAATAGTTTGATCACCCATCTCCAGGGCTTCTGTCCCCGCGGACCAAAACTAACTATGGGGGTGTTCCCCTAAAACAAAAAACAAAGATGGAAAAAGAGGAAAAAAGAATAAACGTTACGGTGCAGAGCCTAAATAACTCAGTACCGGCGGGTGTCGTTGATCTGCCCACGAGTCACGCCCCGTCGTCATCCTGCGATCGTGAGCAACAATCTCCTACAGATGTGGGTGTCTTGGCATCTGTAGTCGAAGGTATAGCTACAAGCACTCAGCCTTCGGGCAACACCAATTCGAAGTTGAGGAACCACAGGGGAAGAGCAATCTCGACCCAGCCTTCAGAGACAGGAGGGGACTCAACTTCGAACTCTGAGTCTGATCATGATAATCAGACAAACATAACTGTCTTGGAGAGCCGGAAGGAAGATGAGGCTGACAAGATGATAGAGGAGGTGAGTAAAAATATCGCCAAACTCACAACTAAGAAGAAGCAGTTGTCTGGGGCACAAAGGCGGAAGTTGGCCAGATTGAACCGGACAAACAAAAAGAGCGAGATACAGGCAGAAACTCAAAAGGATAAGCCTGACCTTCCCTCCACTTCTGCGGAAGCGGCGAAGAGGATAAGGTCTCCGGATGAGCAGACGACTGTCAAATCCGCCAAGAAGAAAAAGAGCTTCCCGTCTACTGATAATAAGAGAAAGCTGAGTCAAACCAACGTCAAAGGAGACTGCTACGAGAATCCACTGACGAGGGCAGACGAGGCTGGCTCTGATATCAAGAAGACGAGTGCTGAGTCGGAATCTTCCGCAAAGTCCGGGAATCCCAAAAGGACCAACCGGAAGTTGCGAAAGAGGAAGATGACAGTAACAGATGGTAAGGAGCCGCCGTCTTACGCCAAGGTTGCCAGGAAGCGCTATCTAGACGAGCTCTGCTATGCAGTGATCGACGGAAATAGCGCGTCCGGTAAGATAAAGAAGGAGACCCATGGAGAGGTATTAAATGTGGTCAACACCAAAATAATGGAGCACCTACTGGAAGGAGGGGACTCTATAGAAATGAATAGCTGCGAGTTCAAAGGGGACTATCTGATGCTGGAATTTGGAAGTCCAAAAAGCATAGAAGCCCTGAGAAAGATAGTGGCAAGCATTGGACCCATAGATGGAACAATGAAGCTCAAGCTGGTGAGGAAAAAAGACATTCCTCAACTACAAAAGGCTACAGTCTTCGTCAGAGGTTGGGGCAGCGAATTCGACACGGAACGCATGCTCAAGGTCTTCAGCCTACAAAACAAGACACTGCACGTGAAGAAATGGGAAGTCTTCCACAGGGAGGAGAAGGAGGAGGGAACTCTCCTTGTGTTAGGCTTAGACAAGTCTTCAATGGCAAGTCTGGCTAAGACCAAAGGCAAAGCGTACTACGTGTCCAATGCCGTGTACTTCAAAATTGGGAAGGCAAGGATAGGAGACGATGGTGCCAAAGAAAGCAGCGAGGGGACAATTCCCAGCAACACAGAGGAGGGAGCCGATGTGAACATCACAGACTCCCAAGAAAACCGGTTACTGGAGGACAATTGATTGACGTCATCCAGATCAACCTCCATCGGAGCGAGACGGCAACCCTGGCCCTGATGGAAAAAATTATAAAAGGTAAAATACACATCGGACTGATCCAGGAACCTTGGACAATTAAAAACAAGGTCTCTGGATTAAGCCATATAAATTACCAACTCTTCTATGCAAATACGGGGTCTCGTCCGAGAACCTGTATAATATGCCAAAAAAATTTATGCTTTCTCTTCTCCCCAGAGTTGTCAACATCGGACGCCACTGTACTGAAACAGGGGAGTGGTAACATTTACCTGGCTTCAGTATACCTCCCGTTCGACTCGCCGATACCACCACCAACGGCGGAGCTGCAGCGACTGGTGAAGAAAGCAAAGGAAACAGGTAATGAAGTACTAATTGGTAGTGATGCTAACTCACATCATATTGCGTGGGGCAGTACAAATACTAACAAAAGGGGCCAGGCCCTTTTAGATTATTTGAATACTAACGATCTGATAACACTTAACATAGGCAATAAACCTACCTTTGTTAACAGAATTAGAGAGGAGGTATTAGATATAACATTATGTTCAGCAAACTTAATAGATGAGGTACAGGAGTGGAGGGTCTCAGAAGATTACTCCTTTTCTGACCACAAATATATTATGTTTAAGATCCTACGGCCACCGCCGAAACCAATACACTTCCGAAACAAGTCCAAAACTAACTGGGTAAAGTTCGGGAGACTAGTCAAGGAGGGTTTAGGGCAACCAAACTATGAATGCCTAGACACGAATGACATAGACAAGAACGTCAACAAATTAACGGAAGTAATTGTAAAGTCTTTTGAAGAAAGTTGTCCTCTTCGAGAAAGGAGATCTGCCTTTGAAAAACCCTGGATGACAGGGGAGATACGGAACAAAGGAAAAGAGGTCCGAAGGCTTTACAACAGAGCACGCCGAAAAAAATCCGCAGTATTCTGGGACAACTTCCATGACAAACAGAAAGAATACAACAAATTAACAAGAACCGCCAAACGCAACTCCTGGAAGCTGTTCTGCGAACAGGTAGATAGCGTCAACGACGTTTCAAAAATCAAGAAATTTCTATCCAAGACCCACACCCAACCCGAAACTATGGTAGACGGCGAGGGTAATAGGATAGAAACAATCGAGGAAACACTAAGGCTCCTAATGAATGCTCACTTACATTGGTATTTGGAAGATTTTTTAATGTTTTTACCATTCGTGTGGCAACACATTTATATGAAATAAAAATGTTTCGTCTTTTTTCCGTCATCACTATCGCGGTCCATCTTCACGCTTCATGAAGTTTAATGGATCCGAACACATCGACAATGGACTTAAGGCTCCTAATGAATGCTCACTTCCCATCGAACACATCGACAATGGACGATGTCATGACAGATAGGGAAGAAAGATCAGAGGAACCAATCATTGACAAGTCAATGGTGTTAGACGCCCTAAAAAGCTTCTCACCATTGAAAGCGGCAGGACCAGATAACGTCTTCCCCGCATTGTTACAAAGAGAGGCGGTATTTTTATCACCACATCTAGCCGCACTCTTTAACGCTTGTTTAAGGTTGACGTACATACCGAAAGCCTGGCAGGAAGCCAGGGTAGTCTTTATACCCAAGCCCGGCAAGGCAAATTACGCCACACCAAAATCATATCGGCCAATAAGCCTAACTTCTTTCCTACTCAAAACCATGGAACGCACAATCGACACCATGATAAAGAGCAGTATACCCAATGATGCGCTGAAATACAAACAACATGCGTATGTAAAGGGAAGATCAGTGGAAACCGCTTTACATGAGGTAGTACACTATATTGAGGGCACCTTCGCTGAGAAGATGTATACCTTAGCGGTATGCATTGACATTGAAGGAGCCTTCAACAATGTCAGCACTAATACGCTTATCCAATCCCTAGATAATTTCCAAGTGGACCGGGCAATCATAGACTGGGTCAACTACATGCTAAGGAATAGATGGATAAGCTGTAGCATACAAGACATAACAATCAGAGACAAAGTAGGTCAGGGAACACCACAGGGAGGGATTCTGTCACCGCTCCTGTGGGTAACCACCATAAACGGACTCTTAAGGAACTTAACCGACGAAGGATTTGAACCAGTCTGTTATGCAGACGACGTTATAATACTTCTTAGGGGAAAGAACCCAAACTTACTATGCAGGAAAGCCGAAACGGTGCTAAAGATCGCATACGATTGGGCAAAACCGAGGGGCTTAAATGTAAACCCGGACAAAACGGAGATATGTCTTTTTACTAGAAAGACAAAAATAGGTCAGTACGAAGAACCCATCTTCCAAAACAAAACGATAGCCATATCAAACAAAGTTAAGTATCTGGGAGTAATTCTAGATAAGAAACTTAAATGGAAAGACCACATACAGCAAAGGGCTGATAAGGCCCAAATATGCTGGTGTTTCTGCAGAAGAGCTGTAGGTTCTAAATGGGGATTCAATCCAAAGATGATACACTGGATATATAAGAGCGTTATTAGACCAATTCTAACATACGCGTCTGTTGTCTGGTGGACAGCAATGGATAAAAAATGTAACGTAAAAACGTTACAGAAAGTTCAAAGAACGTGTTGCCTAGGAATATGTGGAGCAATGCGT